>NW_028155381.1:0-21155 GCF_963514095.1 Eutrigla gurnardus | reverse complement strand
CTTTTCCCCACATTAAACTTGTAAAACCATTGTTTTGCACTTATTTGATGTTTAAACGCCGTTTTGTGTTCAAAGTCACTGGATTCACACCTAAACGAAAGATATCCACTCCAGAGTGCTTTTATGACTTAAATGTGTTGATCTCGGTGGGACATTGAAGAATGCAGCTTATTTGACAACTGACACTGCAATAGTGGTTAAAACGTGTGTTACCTGCAAATAACAGCTTAAAAGCCTCTTCCCTGCGTGAAACAGCTATTACAGCCTTTTCCCCACATTAAACCTGTATAACCATTGTTTTGCACTTATTTGATGTTTAGACGCCATTTTGTGTTCAAAGACACTGGATTTACACTGAAACGAAAGAATATCCACTCCAGAGTGCTTTTATGACTTAAATGTGTTGATCTCGGTGGGACATTGAAGAATGCAGCTTATTTGACAACTGACACTGCAATAGTGGTTAAAACGCATGGTACCTGCAAATAACAGCTTAAAAGCCTCTTCCCTGCGTGAAACAGCTATTACAGCCTTTTCCCCACATTAAACCTGTATAACCATTGTTTTGCACTTATTTGATGTTTAGACGCCATTTTGTGTTCAAAGACACTGGATTCACACCTAAACGAAAGAATATCCACTCCAGAGTGCTTTCTATGACTTAAATGTGTTGATCTCGGTGGGACATTGAAGAATGCAGCTTATTTGACAACTGACACTGCAATTGTGGTTAAAACGCATGGTACCTGCAAATAACAGCTTAAAAGCCTCTTCCCTGCGTGAAACAGCTATTACAGCCTTTTCCCCACATTAAACCTGTATAACCATTGTTTTGCACTTATTTGATGTTTAGACGCCATTTTGTGTTCAAAGACACTGGATTTACACTGAAACGAAAGAATATCCACTCCAGAGTGCTTTTATGACTTAAATGTGTTGATCTCGGTGGGACATTGAAGAATGCAGCTTAATTGACAACTGACACTGCAATAGTGGTTAAAACGCATGGTACCTGCAAATAACAGCTTAAAAGCCTCTTCCCTGCCTGAAACAGCTATTACAGCCTTTTCCCCACATTAAACTTGTAAAACCATTGTTTTGCACTTATTTGATGTTTAGACGCCATTTTGTGTTCAAAGACACTGGATTCACACCTAAACGAAAGAATATCCACTCCAGAGTGCTTTCTATGACTTAAATGTGTTGATCTCGGTGGGACATTGAAGAATGCAGCTTATTTGACAACTGACACTGAAATTGTGGTTAAAACGCATGGTACCTGCAAATAACAGCTTAAAAGCCTCTTCCCTGCGTGAAACAGCTATTACAGCCTTTTCCCCACATTAAACCTGTATAACCATTGTTTTGCACTTATTTGATGTTTAGACGCCATTTTGTGTTCAAAGACACTGGATTCACACCTAAACGAAAGAATATCCACTCCAGAGTGCTTCTATGACTTAAATGTGTTGATCTCGGTGGGACATTGAAGAATGCAGCTTATTTGACAACTGACACTGCAATAGTGGTTAAAACGCATGGTACCTGCAAATAACAGCTTAAAAGCCTCTTCCCTGCCTGAAACAGCTATTACAGCCTTTTCCCCACATTAAACTTGTAAAACCATTGTTTTGCACTTATTTGATGTTTAAACGCCGTTTTGTGTTCAAAGTCACTGGATTCACACCTAAACGAAAGATATCCACTCCAGAGTGCTTTTATGACTTAAATGTGTTGATCTCGGTGGGACATTGAAGAATGCAGCTTATTTGACAACTGACACTGCAATAGTGGTTAAAACGTGTGTTACCTGCAAATAACAGCTTAAAAGCCTCTTCCCTGCGTGAAACAGCTATTACAGCCTTTTCCCCACATTAAACCTGTATAACCATTGTTTTGCACTTATTTGATGTTTAGACGCCATTTTGTGTTCAAAGACACTGGATTTACACTGAAACGAAAGAATATCCACTCCAGAGTGCTTTTATGACTTAAATGTGTTGATCTCGGTGGGACATTGAAGAATGCAGCTTAATTGACAACTGACACTGCAATAGTGGTTAAAATGCATGGTACCTGCAAATAACAGCTTAAAAGCCTCTTCCCTGCCTGAAACAGCTATTACAGCCTTTTCCCCCACATTAAACCTGTACAACCATTGTTTTGCACTTATTTGATGTTTAGACGCCATTTTCTGTTCAAAGACACTGGATTTACACTGAAACGAAAGAATATCCACTCCAGAGTGCTTTTATGACTTAAATGTGTTGATCTTGGTGGGACATTGAAGAATGCAGCTTAATTGACAACTGACACTGCAATAGTGGTTAAAACGCATGGTACCTGCAAATAACAGCTTAAAAGCCTCTTCCCTGCCTGAAACAGCTATTACAGCCTTTTCCCCACATTAAACTTGTAAAACCATTGTTTTGCACTTATTTGATGTTTAGACGCCATTTTGTGTTCAAAGACACTGGATTCACACCTAAACGAAAGAATATCCACTCCAGAGTGCTTTCTATGACTTAAATGTGTTGATCTCGGTGGGACATTGAAGAATGCAGCTTATTTGACAACTGACACTGCAATAGTGGTTAAAACACATGGTACCTGCAAATAACAGCTTAAAAGCCTCTTCCCTGCCTGAAACAGCTATTACAGCCTTTTCCCCACACTAAACTTGTAAAACCATTGTTTTGCACTTATTTGATGTTTAGACGACATTTTGTGTTCAAAGACACTGGATTCACACCTAAACGAAAGAATATCCACTCCAGAGTGCTTCTATGACTTAAATGTGTTGATCTCGGTGGGACATTGAAGAATGCAGCTTATTTGACAACTGACACTGCAAAAGTGGTTAAAACGCATGGTACCTGCAAATAACAGCTTAAAAGCCTCTTCCCTGCGTGAAACAGCTATTACAGCCTTTTCCCCACATTAAACCTGTATAACCATTGTTTTGCACTTATTTGATGTTTAGACGCCATTTTGTGTTCAAAGACACTGGATTCACACCTAAACGAAAGAATATCCACTCCAGAGTGCTTCTATGACTTAAATGTGTTGATCTCGGTGGGACATTGAAGAATGCAGCTTATTTGACAACTGACACTGCAATAGTGGTTAAAACGCATGGTACCTGCAAATAACAGCTTAAAAGCCTCTTCCCTGCGTGAAACAGCTATTACAGCCTTTTCCCCACATTAAACCTGTATAACCATTGTTTTGAACTTATTTGATGTTTAGACGCCATTTTGTGTTCAAAGACACTGGATTCACACCTAAACGAAAGAATATCCACTCCAGAGTGCTTTCTATGACTTAAATGTGTTGATCTCGGTGGGACATTGAAGAATGCAGCTTATTTGACAACTGACACTGCAATTGTGGTTAAAACGCATGGTACCTGCAAATAACAGCTTAAAAGCCTCTTCCCTGCGTGAAACAGCTATTACAGCCTTTTCCCCACATTAAACCTGTACAACCATTGTTTTGCACTTATTTGATGTTTAGACGCCATTTTCTGTTCAAAGACACTGGATTTACACTGAAACGAAAGAATATCCACTCCAGAGTGCTTTTATGACTTAAATGTGTTGATCTTGGTGGGACATTGAAGAATGCAGCTTAATTGACAACTGACACTGCAATAGTGGTTAAAACGCATGGTACCTGCAAATAACAGCTTAAAAGCCTCTTCCCTGCCTGAAACAGCTATTACAGCCTTTTCCCCACATTAAACTTGTAAAACCATTGTTTTGCACTTATTTGATGTTTAGACGCCATTTTGTGTTCAAAGACACTGGATTCACACCTAAACGAAAGAATATCCACTCCAGAGTGCTTTCTATGACTTAAATGTGTTGATCTCGGTGGGACATTGAAGAATGCAGCCTATTTGACAACTGACACTGCAATAGTGGTTAAAACACATGGTACCTGCAAATAACAGCTTAAAAGCCTCTTCCCTGCCTGAAACAGCTATTACAGCCTTTTCCCCACACTAAACTTGTAAAACCATTGTTTTGCACTTATTTGATGTTTAGACGCCATTTTGTGTTCAAAGACACTGGATTCACACCTAAACGAAAGAATATCCACTCCAGAGTGCTTCTATGACTTAAATGTGTTGATCTCGGTGGGACATTGAAGAATGCAGCTTATTTGACAACTGACACTGCAAAAGTGGTTAAAACGCATGGTACCTGCAAATAACAGCTTAAAAGCCTCTTCCCTGCGTGAAACAGCTATTACAGCCTTTTCCCCACATTAAACCTGTATAACCATTGTTTTGCACTTATTTGATGTTTAGACGCCATTTTGTGTTCAAAGACACTGGATTCACACCTAAACGAAAGAATATCCACTCCAGAGTGCTTCTATGACTTAAATGTGTTGATCTCGGTGGGACATTGAAGAATGCAGCTTATTTGACAACTGACACTGCAATAGTGGTTAAAACGCATGGTACCTGCAAATAACAGCTTAAAAGCCTCTTCCCTGCCTGAAACAGCTATTACAGCCTTTTCCCCACATTAAACTTGTAAAACCATTGTTTTGCACTTATTTGATGTTTAAACGCCGTTTTGTGTTCAAAGTCACTGGATTCACACCTAAACGAAAGATATCCACTCCAGAGTGCTTTTATGACTTAAATGTGTTGATCTCGGTGGGACATTGAAGAATGCAGCTTATTTGACAACTGACACTGCAATAGTGGTTAAAACGTGTGTTACCTGCAAATAACAGCTTAAAAGCCTCTTCCCTGCGTGAAACAGCTATTACAGCCTTTTCCCCACATTAAACCTGTATAACCATTGTTTTGCACTTATTTGATGTTTAGACGCCATTTTGTGTTCAAAGACACTGGATTTACACTGAAACGAAAGAATATCCACTCCAGAGTGCTTTTATGACTTAAATGTGTTGATCTCGGTGGGACATTGAAGAATGCAGCTTATTTGACAACTGACACTGCAATAGTGGTTAAAACGCATGGTACCTGCAAATAACAGCTTAAAAGCCTCTTCCCTGCGTGAAACAGCTATTACAGCCTTTTCCCCACATTAAACCTGTACAACCATTGTTTTGCACTTATTTGATGTTTAGACGCCATTTTGTGTTCAAAGACACTGGATTTACACTGCAACGAAAGAATATCCACTCCAGAGTGCTTTTATGACTTAAATGTGTTGATCTCGGTGGGACATTGAAGAATGCAGCTTAATTGACAACTGACACTGCAATAGTGGTTAAAATGCATGGTACCTGCAAATAACAGCTTAAAAGCCTCTTCCCTGCCTGAAACAGCTATTACAGCCTTTTCCCCACATTAAACCTGTACAACCATTGTTTTGCACTTATTTGATGTTTAGACGCCATTTTCTGTTCAAAGACACTGGATTTACACTGAAACGAAAGAATATCCACTCCAGAGTGCTTTTATGACTTAAATGTGTTGATCTTGGTGGGACATTGAAGAATGCAGCTTAATTGACAACTGACACTGCAATAGTGGTTAAAACGCATGGTACCTGCAAATAACAGCTTAAAAGCCTCTTCCCTGCCTGAAACAGCTATTACAGCCTTTTCCCCACATTAAACTTGTAAAACCATTGTTTTGCACTTATTTGATGTTTAGACGCCATTTTGTGTTCAAAGACACTGGATTCACACCTAAACGAAAGAATATCCACTCCAGAGTGCTTTCTATGACTTAAATGTGTTGATCTCGGTGGGACATTGAAGAATGCAGCTTATTTGACAACTGACACTGCAATAGTGGTTAAAACACATGGTACCTGCAAATAACAGCTTAAAAGCCTCTTCCCTGCCTGAAACAGCTATTACAGCCTTTTCCCCACACTAAACTTGTAAAACCATTGTTTTGCACTTATTTGATGTTTAGACGCCATTTTGTGTTCAAAGACACTGGATTCACACCTAAACGAAAGAATATCCACTCCAGAGTGCTTCTATGACTTAAATGTGTTGATCTCGGTGGGACATTGAAGAATGCAGCTTATTTGACAACTGACACTGCAAAAGTGGTTAAAACGCATGGTACCTGCAAATAACAGCTTAAAAGCCTCTTCCCTGCGTGAAACAGCTATTACAGCCTTTTCCCCACATTAAACCTGTATAACCATTGTTTTGCACTTATTTGATGTTTAGACGCCATTTTGTGTTCAAAGACACTGGATTCACACCTAAACGAAAGAATATCCACTCCAGAGTGCTTCTATGACTTAAATGTGTTGATCTCGGTGGGACATTGAAGAATGCAGCTTATTTGACAACTGACACTGCAATAGTGGTTAAAACGCATGGTACCTGCAAATAACAGCTTAAAAGCCTCTTCCCTGCGTGAAACAGCTATTACAGCCTTTTCCCCACATTAAACCTGTATAACCATTGTTTTGAACTTATTTGATGTTTAGACGCCATTTTGTGTTCAAAGACACTGGATTCACACCTAAACGAAAGAATATCCACTCCAGAGTGCTTTCTATGACTTAAATGTGTTGATCTCGGTGGGACATTGAAGAATGCAGCTTATTTGACAACTGACACTGCAATTGTGGTTAAAACGCATGGTACCTGCAAATAACAGCTTAAAAGCCTCTTCCCTGCGTGAAACAGCTATTACAGCCTTTTCCCCACATTAAACCTGTACAACCATTGTTTTGCACTTATTTGATGTTTAGACGCCATTTTCTGTTCAAAGACACTGGATTTACACTGAAACGAAAGAATATCCACTCCAGAGTGCTTTTATGACTTAAATGTGTTGATCTTGGTGGGACATTGAAGAATGCAGCTTAATTGACAACTGACACTGCAATAGTGGTTAAAACGCATGGTACCTGCAAATAACAGCTTAAAAGCCTCTTCCCTGCCTGAAACAGCTATTACAGCCTTTTCCCCACATTAAACTTGTAAAACCATTGTTTTGCACTTATTTGATGTTTAGACGCCATTTTGTGTTCAAAGACACTGGATTCACACCTAAACGAAAGAATATCCACTCCAGAGTGCTTTCTATGACTTAAATGTGTTGATCTCGGTGGGACATTGAAGAATGCAGCCTATTTGACAACTGACACTGCAATAGTGGTTAAAACACATGGTACCTGCAAATAACAGCTTAAAAGCCTCTTCCCTGCCTGAAACAGCTATTACAGCCTTTTCCCCACACTAAACTTGTAAAACCATTGTTTTGCACTTATTTGATGTTTAGACGCCATTTTGTGTTCAAAGACACTGGATTCACACCTAAACGAAAGAATATCCACTCCAGAGTGCTTCTATGACTTAAATGTGTTGATCTCGGTGGGACATTGAAGAATGCAGCTTATTTGACAACTGACACTGCAAAAGTGGTTAAAACGCATGGTACCTGCAAATAACAGCTTAAAAGCCTCTTCCCTGCGTGAAACAGCTATTACAGCCTTTTCCCCACATTAAACCTGTATAACCATTGTTTTGCACTTATTTGATGTTTAGACGCCATTTTGTGTTCAAAGACACTGGATTCACACCTAAACGAAAGAATATCCACTCCAGAGTGCTTCTATGACTTAAATGTGTTGATCTCGGTGGGACATTGAAGAATGCAGCTTATTTGACAACTGACACTGCAATAGTGGTTAAAACGCATGGTACCTGCAAATAACAGCTTAAAAGCCTCTTCCCTGCCTGAAACAGCTATTACAGCCTTTTCCCCACATTAAACTTGTAAAACCATTGTTTTGCACTTATTTGATGTTTAAACGCCGTTTTGTGTTCAAAGTCACTGGATTCACACCTAAACGAAAGATATCCACTCCAGAGTGCTTTTATGACTTAAATGTGTTGATCTCGGTGGGACATTGAAGAATGCAGCTTATTTGACAACTGACACTGCAATAGTGGTTAAAACGTGTGTTACCTGCAAATAACAGCTTAAAAGCCTCTTCCCTGCGTGAAACAGCTATTACAGCCTTTTCCCCACATTAAACCTGTATAACCATTGTTTTGCACTTATTTGATGTTTAGACGCCATTTTGTGTTCAAAGACACTGGATTTACACTGAAACGAAAGAATATCCACTCCAGAGTGCTTTTATGACTTAAATGTGTTGATCTCGGTGGGACATTGAAGAATGCAGCTTATTTGACAACTGACACTGCAATAGTGGTTAAAACGCATGGTACCTGCAAATAACAGCTTAAAAGCCTCTTCCCTGCGTGAAACAGCTATTACAGCCTTTTCCCCACATTAAACCTGTATAACCATTGTTTTGCACTTATTTGATGTTTAGACGCCATTTTGTGTTCAAAGACACTGGATTCACACCTAAACGAAAGAATATCCACTCCAGAGTGCTTTCTATGACTTAAATGTGTTGATCTCGGTGGGACATTGAAGAATGCAGCTTATTTGACAACTGACACTGCAATTGTGGTTAAAACGCATGGTACCTGCAAATAACAGCTTAAAAGCCTCTTCCCTGCGTGAAACAGCTATTACAGCCTTTTCCCCACATTAAACCTGTATAACCATTGTTTTGCACTTATTTGATGTTTAGACGCCATTTTGTGTTCAAAGACACTGGATTTACACTGAAACGAAAGAATATCCACTCCAGAGTGCTTTTATGACTTAAATGTGTTGATCTCGGTGGGACATTGAAGAATGCAGCTTAATTGACAACTGACACTGCAATAGTGGTTAAAACGCATGGTACCTGCAAATAACAGCTTAAAAGCCTCTTCCCTGCCTGAAACAGCTATTACAGCCTTTTCCCCACATTAAACTTGTAAAACCATTGTTTTGCACTTATTTGATGTTTAGACGCCATTTTGTGTTCAAAGACACTGGATTCACACCTAAACGAAAGAATATCCACTCCAGAGTGCTTTCTATGACTTAAATGTGTTGATCTCGGTGGGACATTGAAGAATGCAGCTTATTTGACAACTGACACTGAAATTGTGGTTAAAACGCATGGTACCTGCAAATAACAGCTTAAAAGCCTCTTCCCTGCGTGAAACAGCTATTACAGCCTTTTCCCCACATTAAACCTGTATAACCATTGTTTTGCACTTATTTGATGTTTAGACGCCATTTTGTGTTCAAAGACACTGGATTTACACTGAAACGAAAGAATATCCACTCCAGAGTGCTTTTATGACTTAAATGTGTTGATCTCGGTGGGACATTGAAGAATGCAGCTTAATTGACAACTGACACTGCAATAGTGGTTAAAACGCATGGTACCTGCAAATAACAGCTTAAAAGCCTCTTCCCTGCCTGAAACAGCTATTACAGCCTTTTCCCCACATTAAACTTGTAAAACCATTGTTTTGCACTTATTTGATGTTTAGACGCCATTTTGTGTTCAAAGACACTGGATTCACACCTAAACGAAAGAATATCCACTCCAGAGTGCTTTCTATGACTTAAATGTGTTGATCTCGGTGGGACATTGAAGAATGCAGCTTATTTGACAACTGACACTGCAATAGTGGTTAAAACGCATGGTACCTGCAAATAACAGCTTAAAAGCCTCTTCCCTGCCTGAAACAGCTATTACAGCCTTTTCCCCACATTAAACTTGTAAAACCATTGTTTTGCACTTATTTGATGTTTAGACGCCATTTTGTGTTCAAAGACACTGGATTCACACCTAAACGAAAGAATATCCACTCCAGAGTGCTTCTATGACTTAAATGTGTTGATCTCGGTGGGACATTGAAGAATGCAGCTTATTTGACAACTGACACTGCAAAAGTGGTTAAAACGCATGGTACCTGCAAATAACAGCTTAAAAGCCTCTTCCCTGCGTGAAACAGCTATTACAGCCTTTTCCCCACATTAAACCTGTATAACCATTGTTTTGCACTTATTTGATGTTTAGACGCCATTTTGTGTTCAAAGACACTGGATTCACACCTAAACGAAAGAATATCCACTCCAGAGTGCTTCTATGACTTAAATGTGTTGATCTCGGTGGGACATTGAAGAATGCAGCTTATTTGACAACTGACACTGCAATAGTGGTTAAAACGCATGGTACCTGCAAATAACAGCTTAAAAGCCTCTTCCCTGCCTGAAACAGCTATTACAGCCTTTTCCCCACATTAAACTTGTAAAACCATTGTTTTGCACTTATTTGATGTTTAAACGCCGTTTTGTGTTCAAAGTCACTGGATTCACACCTAAACGAAAGATATCCACTCCAGAGTGCTTTTATGACTTAAATGTGTTGATCTCGGTGGGACATTGAAGAATGCAGCTTATTTGACAACTGACACTGCAATAGTGGTTAAAACGTGTGTTACCTGCAAATAACAGCTTAAAAGCCTCTTCCCTGCGTGAAACAGCTATTACAGCCTTTTCCCCACATTAAACCTGTATAACCATTGTTTTGCACTTATTTGATGTTTAGACGCCATTTTGTGTTCAAAGACACTGGATTTACACTGAAACGAAAGAATATCCACTCCAGAGTGCTTTTATGACTTAAATGTGTTGATCTCGGTGGGACATTGAAGAATGCAGCTTATTTGACAACTGACACTGCAATAGTGGTTAAAACGCATGGTACCTGCAAATAACAGCTTAAAAGCCTCTTCCCTGCCTGAAACAGCTATTACAGCCTTTTCCCCACATTAAACTTGTAAAACCATTGTTTTGCACTTATTTGATGTTTAGACTCCGTTTTGTGTTCAAAGACACTGGATTTACACTGAAACGAAAGAATATCCACTCCAGAGTGCTTTTATGACTTAAATGTGTTGATCTCGGTGGGACATTGAAGAATGCAGCTTATTTGACAACTGACACTGCAATAGTGGTTAAAACGCATGGTACCTGCAAATAACAGCTTAAAAGCCTCTTCCCTGCGTGAAACAGCTATTACAGCCTTTTCCCCACATTAAACTTGTAAAACCATTGTTTTGCACTTATTTGATGTTTAGACTCCGTTTTGTGTTCAAAGACACTGGATTTACACTGAAACGAAAGAATATCCACTCCAGAGTGCTTTTATGACTTAAATGTGTTGATCTCGGTGGGACATTGAAGAATGCAGCTTATTTGACAACTGACACTGCAATAGTGGTTAAAACGCATGGTACCTGCAAATAACAGCTTAAAAGCCTCTTCCCTGCGTGAAACAGCTATTACAGCCTTTTCCCCACATTAAACCTGTATAACCATTGTTTTGCACTTATTTGATGTTTAGACGCCATTTTGTGTTCAAAGACACTGGATTCACACCTAAACGAAAGAATATCCACTCCAGAGTGCTTTCTATGACTTAAATGTGTTGATCTTTGTGGGACATTGAAGAATGCAGCTTATTTGACAACTGACACTGCAATTGTGGTTAAAACGCATGGTACCTGCAAATAACAGCTTAAAAGCCTCTTCCCTGCGTGAAACAGCTATTACAGCCTTTTCCCCACATTAAACCTGTATAACCATTGTTTTGCACTTATTTGATGTTTAGACGCCATTTTCTGTTCAAAGACACTGGATTTACACTGAAACGAAAGAATATCCACTCCAGAGTGCTTTTATGACTTAAATGTGTTGATCTCGGTGGGACATTGAAGAATGCAGCTTAATTGACAACTGACACTGCAATAGTGGTTAAAACGCATGGTACCTGCAAATAACAGCTTAAAAGCCTCTTCCCTGCCTGAAACAGCTATTACAGCCTTTTCCCCACATTAAACTTGTAAAACCATTGTTTTGCACTTATTTGATGTTTAGACGCCATTTTGTGTTCAAAGACACTGGATTCACACCTAAACGAAAGAATATCCACTCCAGAGTGCTTCTATGACTTAAATGTGTTGATCTCGGTGGGACATTGAAGAATGCAGCTTATTTGACAACTGACACTGCAATAGTGGTTAAAACGCATGGTACCTGCAAATAACAGCTTAAAAGCCTCTTCCCTGCCTGAAACAGCTATTACAGCCTTTTCCCCACATTAAACTTGTAAAACCATTGTTTTGCACTTATTTGATGTTTAGACTCCGTTTTGTGTTCAAAGACACTGGATTTACACTGAAACGAAAGAATATCCACTCCAGAGTGCTTTTATGACTTAAATGTGTTGATCTCGGTGGGACATTGAAGAATGCAGCTTATTTGACAACTGACACTGCAATTGTGGTTAAAACGCATGGTACCTGCAAATAACAGCTTAAAAGCCTCTTCCCTGCGTGAAACAGCTATTACAGCCTTTTCCCCACATTAAACCTGTATAACCATTGTTTTGCACTTATTTGATGTTTAGACGCCATTTTCTGTTCAAAGACACTGGATTTACACTGAAACGAAAGAATATCCACTCCAGAGTGCTTTTATGACTTAAATGTGTTGATCTCGGTGGGACATTGAAGAATGCAGCTTAATTGACAACTGACACTGCAATAGTGGTTAAAACGCATGGTACCTGCAAATAACAGCTTAAAAGCCTCTTCCCTGCCTGAAACAGCTATTACAGCCTTTTCCCCACACTAAACTTGTAAAACCATTGTTTTGCACTTATTTGATGTTTAGACGCCATTTTGTGTTCAAAGACACTGGATTCACACCTAAACGAAAGAATATCCACTCCAGAGTGCTTTCTATGACTTAAATGTGTTGATCTCGGTGGGACATTGAAGAATGCAGCTTATTTGACAACTGACACTGCAATAGTGGTTAAAACGCATGGTACCTGCAAATAACAGCTTAAAAGCCTCTTCCCTGCCTGAAACAGCTATTACAGCCTTTTCCCCACATTAAACTTGTAAAACCATTGTTTTGCTCTTATTTGATGTTTAGACGCCATTTTGTGTTCAAAGACACTGGATTCACACCTAAACGAAAGAATATCCACTCCAGAGTGCTTCTATGACTTAAATGTGTTGATCTCGGTGGGACATTGAAGAATGCAGCTTATTTGACAACTGACACTGCAAAAGTGGTTAAAACGCATGGTACGTGCAAATAACAGCTTAAAAGCCTCTTCCCTGCGTGAAACAGCTATTACAGCCTTTTCCCCACATTAAACCTGTATAACCATTGTTTTGCACTTATTTGATGTTTAGACGCCATTTTCTGTTCAAAGACACTGGATTTACACTGAAACGAAAGAATATCCACTCCAGAGTGCTTTTATGACTTAAATGTGTTGATCTCGGTGGGACATTGAAGAATGCAGCTTAATTGACAACTGACACTGCAATAGTGGTTAAAACGCATGGTACCTGCAAATAACAGCTTAAAAGCCTCTTCCCTGCCTGAAACAGCTATTACAGCCTTTTCCCCACATTAAACTTGTAAAACCATTGTTTTGCACTTATTTGATGTTTAGACGCCATTTTGTGTTCAAAGACACTGGATTCACACCTAAACGAAAGAATATCCACTCCAGAGTGCTTTCTATGACTTAAATGTGTTGATCTCGGTGGGACATTGAAGAATGCAGCTTATTTGACAACTGACACTGCAATAGTGGTTAAAACGCATGGTACCTGCAAATAACAGCTTAAAAGCCTCTTCCCTGCCTGAAACAGCCATTACAGCCTTTTCCCCACATTAAACTTGTAAAACCATTGTTTTGCTCTTATTTGATGTTTAGACGCCATTTTGTGTTCAAAGACACTGGATTCACACCTAAACGAAAGAATATCCACTCCAGAGTGCTTCTATGACTTAAATGTGTTGATCTCGGTGGGACATTGAAGAATGCAGCTTATTTGACAACTGACACTGCAATAGTGGTTAAAACGCATGGTACCTGCAAATAACAGCTTAAAAGCCTCTTCCCTGCCTGAAACAGCTATTACAGCCTTTTCCCCACATTAAACTTGTAAAACCATTGTTTTGCTCTTATTTGATGTTTAGACGCCATTTTGTGTTCAAAGACACTGGATTCACACCTAAACGAAAGAATATCCACTCCAGAGTGCTTCTATGACTTAAATGTGTTGATCTCGGTGGGACATTGAAGAATGCAGCTTATTTGACAACTGACACTGCAAAAGTGGTTAAAACGCATGGTACGTGCAAATAACAGCTTAAAAGCCTCTTCCCTGCGTGAAACAGCTATTACAGCCTATTCCCCACATTAAACTTGTAAAACCATTGTTTTGCACTTATTTGATGTTTAAACGCCGTTTTGTGTTCAAAGTCACTGGATTCACACCTAAACGAAAGATATCCACTCCAGAGTGCTTTTATGACTTAAATGTGTTGATCTCGGTGGGACATTGAAGAATGCAGCTTATTTGACAACTGACACTGCAATAGTGGTTAAAACGCGTGTTACCTGCAAATAACAGCTTAAAAGCCTCTTCCCTGCGTGAAACAGCTATTACAGCCTTTTCCCCACATTAAACCTGTATAACCATTGTTTTGCACTTATTTGATGTTTAGATGCCATTTTGTGTTCAAAGACACTGGATTTACACTGAAACGAAAGAATATCCACTCCAGAGTGCTTTTATGACTTAAATGTGTTGATCTCGGTGGGACATTGAAGAATGCAGCTTATTTGACAACTGACACTGCAATAGTGGTTAAAACGCATGGTACCTGCAAATAACAGCTTAAAAGCCTCTTCCCTGCCTGAAACAGCTATTACAGCCTTTTCCCCACATTAAACTTGTAAAACCATTGTTTTGCACTTATTTGATGTTTAGACTCCGTTTTGTGTTCAAAGACACTGGATTTACACTGAAACGAAAGAATATCCACTCCAGAGTGCTTTTATGACTTAAATGTGTTGATCTCGGTGGGACATTGAAGAATGCAGCTTATTTGACAACTGACACTGCAATAGTGGTTAAAACGCATGGTACCTGCAAATAACAGCTTAAAAGCCTCTTCCCTGCGTGAAACAGCTATTACAGCCTTTTCCCCACATTAAACTTGTAAAACCATTGTTTTGCACTTATTTGATGTTTAGACTCCGTTTTGTGTTCAAAGACACTGGATTTACACTGAAACGAAAGAATATCCACTCCAGAGTGCTTTTATGACTTAAATGTGTTGATCTCGGTGGGACATTGAAGAATGCAGCTTATTTGACAACTGACACTGCAATAGTGGTTAAAACGCATGGTACCTGCAAATAACAGCTTAAAAGCCTCTTCCCTGCGTGAAACAGCTATTACAGCCTTTTCCCCACATTAAACCTGTATAACCATTGTTTTGCACTTATTTGATGTTTAGACGCCATTTTGTGTTCAAAGACACTGGATTCACACCTAAACGAAAGAATATCCACTCCAGAGTGCTTTCTATGACTTAAATGTGTTGATCTCTGTGGGACATTGAAGAATGCAGCTTATTTGACAACTGACACTGCAATTGTGGTTAAAACGCATGGTATCTGCAAATAACAGCTTAAAAGCCTCTTCCCTGCCTGAAACAGCTATTACAGCCTTTTCCCCACATTAAACTTGTAAAACCATTGTTTTGCACTTATTTGATGTTTAAACGCCGTTTTGTGTTCAAAGTCACTGGATTCACACCTAAACGAAAGATATCCACTCCAGAGTGCTTTTATGACTTAAATGTGTTGATCTCGGTGGGACATTGAAGAATGCAGCTTATTTGACAACTGACACTGCAATAGTGGTTAAAACGTGTGTTACCTGCAAATAACAGCTTAAAAGCCTCTTCCCTGCGTGAAACAGCTATTACAACCTTTTCCCCACATTAAACCTGTATAACCATTGTTTTGCACTTATTTGATGTTTAGACGCCATTTTGTGTTCAAAGACACTGGATTCACACCTAAACGAAAGAATATCCACTCCAGAGTGCTTTCTATGACTTAAATGTGTTGATCTCTGTGGGACATTGAAGAATGCAGCTTATTTGACAACTGACACTGCAATTGTGGTTAAAACGCATGGTACCTGCAAATAACAGCTTAAAAGCCTCTTCCCTGCGTGAAACAGCTATTACAGCCTTTTCCCCACATTAAACCTGTATAACCATTGTTTTGCACTTATTTGATGTTTAGACGCCATTTTCTGTTCAAAGACACTGGATTTACACTGAAACGAAAGAATATCCACTCCAGAGTGCTTTTATGACTTAAATGTGTTGATCTCGGTGGGACATTGAAGAATGCAGCTTAATTGACAACTGACACTGCAATAGTGGTTAAAACGCATGGTACCTGCAAATAACAGCTTAAAAGCCTCTTCCCTGCCTGAAACAGCTATTACAGCCTTTTCCCCACATTAAACTTGTAAAACCATTGTTTTGCACTTATTTGATGTTTAGACGCCATTTTGTGTTCAAAGACACTGGATTCACACCTAAACGAAAGAATATCCACTCCAGAGTGCTTTTATGACTTAAATGTGTTGATCTCGGTGGGACATTGAAGAATGCAGCTTATTTGACAACTGACACTGCAATAGTGGTTAAAACGCATGGTATCTGCAAATAACAGCTTAAAAGCCTCTTCCCTGCCTGAAACAGCTATTACAGCCTTTTCCCCACATTAAACTTGTAAAACCATTGTTTTGCACTTATTTGATGTTTAGACGCCATTTTGTGTTCAAAGACACTGGATTCACACCTAAACGAAAGAATATCCACTCCAGAGTGCTTCTATGACTTAAATGTGTTGATCTCGGTGGGACATTGAAGAATGCAGCTTATTTGACAACTGACACTGCAATAGTGGTTAAAACGCATGGTACCTGCAAATAACAGCTTAAAAGCCTCTTCCCTGCGTGAAACAGCTATTACAGCCTTTTCCCCACATTAAACCTGTATAACCATTGTTTTGCACTTATTTGATGTTTAGCCGCCATTTTGTGTTCAAAGACACTGGATTCACACCTAAACGAAAGAATATCCACTCCAGAGTGCTTTTATGACTTAAATGTGTTGATCTCGGTGGGACATTGAAGAATGCAGCTTATTTGACAACTGACACTGCAATAGTGGTTAAAACGCATGGTATCTGCAAATAACAGCTTAAAAGCCTCTTCCCTGCCTGAAACAGCTATTACAGCCTTTTCCCCACATTAAACTTGTAAAACCATTGTTTTGCACTTATTTGATGTTTAAACGCCGTTTTGTGTTCAAAGTCACTGGATTCACACCTAAACGAAAGATATCCACTCCAGAGTGCTTTTATGACTTAAATGTGTTGATCTCGGTGGGACATTGAAGAATGCAGCTTATTTGACAACTGACACTGCAATAGTGGTTAAAACGTGTGTTACCTGCAAATAACAGCTTAAAAGCCTCTTCCCTGCGTGAAACAGCTATTACAGCCTTTTCCCCACATTAAACCTGTATAACCATTGTTTTGCACTTATTTGATGTTTAGACGCCATTTTGTGTTCAAAGACACTGGATTTACACTGAAACGAAAGAATATCCACTCCAGAGTGCTTTTATGACTTAAATGTGTTGATCTCGGTGGGACATTGAAGAATGCAGCTTATTTGACAACTGACACTGCAATAGTGGTTAAAACGCATGGTACCTGCAAATAACAGCTTAAAAGCCTCTTCCCTGCCTGAAACAGCTATTACAGCCTTTTCCCCACATTAAACTTGTAAAACCATTGTTTTGCACTTATTTGATGTTTAAACGCCGTTTTGTGTTCAAAGTCACTGGATTCACACCTAAGCGAAAGATATCCACTCCAGAGTGCTTTTATGACTTAAATGTGTTGATCTCGGTGGGACATTGAAGAATGCAGCTTATTTGACAACTGACACTGCAATAGTGGTTAAAACGTGTGTTACCTGCAAATAACAGCTTAAAAGCCTCTTCCCAGCGTGAAACAGCTATTACAGCCTTTTCCCCACATTAAACCTGTATAACCATTGTTTTGCACTTATTTGATGTTTAGACGCCATTTTGTGTTCAAAGACACTGGATTTACACTGAAACGAAAGAATATCCACTCCAGAGTGCTTTTATGACTTAAATGTGTTGATCTCGGTGGGACATTGAAGAATGCAGCTTATTTGACAACTGACACTGCAATAGTGGTTAAAACGCATGGTACCTGCAAATAACAGCTTAAAAGCCTCTTCCCTGCCTGAAACAGCTATTACAGCCTTTTCCCCACATTAAACTTGTAAAACCATTGTTTTGCACTTATTTGATGTTTAAACGCCGTTTTGTGTTCAAAGTCACTGGATTCACACCTAAACGAAAGATATCCACTCCAGAGTGCTTTTATGACTTAAATGTGTTGATCTCGGTGGGACATTGAAGAATGCAGCTTATTTGACAACTGACACTGCAATAGTGGTTAAAACGTGTGTTACCTGCAAATAACAGCTTAAAAGCCTCTTCCCTGCGTGAAACAGCTATTACAGCCTTTTCCCCACATTAAACCTGTATAACCATTGTTTTGCACTTATTTGATGTTTAGACGCCATTTTGTGTTCAAAGACACTGGATTTACACTGAAACGAAAGAATATCCACTCCAGAGTGCTTTTATGACTTAAATGTGTTGATCTCGGTGGGACATTGAAGAATGCAGCTTATTTGACAACTGACACTGCAATAGTGGTTAAAACGCATGGTACCTGCAAATAACAGCTTAAAAGCCTCTTCCCTGCCTGAAACAGCTATTACAGCCTTTTCCCCACATTAAACTTGTAAAACCATTGTTTTGCACTTATTTGATGTTTAAACGCCGTTTTGTGTTCAAAGTCACTGGATTCACACCTAAACGAAAGATATCCACTCCAGAGTGCTTTTATGACTTAAATGTGTTGATCTCGGTGGGACATTGAAGAATGCAGCTTATTTGACAACTGACACTGCAATAGTGGTTAAAACGTGTGTTACCTGCAAATAACAGCTTAAAAGCCTCTTCCCAGCGTGAAACAGCTATTACAGCCTTTTCCCCACATTAAACCTGTATAACCATTGTTTTGCACTTATTTGATGTTTAGACGCCATTTTGTGTTCAAAGACACTGGATTTACACTGAAACGAAAGAATATCCACTCCAGAGTGCTTTTATGACTTAAATGTGTTGATCTCGGTGGGACATTGAAGAATGCAGCTTATTTGACAACTGACACTGCAATAGTGGTTAAAACGCATGGTACCTGCAAATAACAGCTTAAAAGCCTCTTCCCTGCCTGAAACAGCTATTACAGCCTTTTCCCCACATTAAACTTGTAAAACCATTGTTTTGCACTTATTTGATGTTTAAACGCCGTTTTGTGTTCAAAGTCACTGGATTCACACCTAAACGAAAGATATCCACTCCAGAGTGCTTTTATGACTTAAATGTGTTGATCTCGGTGGGACATTGAAGAATGCAGCTTATTTGACAACTGACACTGCAATAGTGGTTAAAACGTGTGTTACCTGCAAATAACAGCTTAAAAGCCTCTTCCCAGCGTGAAACAGCTATTACAGCCTTTTCCCCACATTAAACCTGTATAACCATTGTTTTGCACTTATTTGATGTTTAGCCGCCATTTTGTGTTCAAAGACACTGGATTCACACCTAAACGAAAGAATATCCACTCCAGAGTGCTTTTATGACTTAAATGTGTTGATCTCGGTGGGACATTGAAGAATGCAGCTTATTTGACAACTGACACTGCAATAGTGGTTAAAACGCATGGTATCTGCAAATAACAGCTTAAAAGCCTCTTCCCTGCCTGAAACAGCTATTACAGCCTTTTCCCCACATTAAACTTGTAAAACCATTGTTTTGCACTTATTTGATGTTTAAACGCCGTTTTGTGTTCAAAGTCACTGGATTCACACCTAAACGAAAGATATCCACTCCAGAGTGCTTTTATGACTTAAATGTGTTGATCTCGGTGGGACATTGAAGAATGCAGCTTATTTGACAACTGACACTGCAATAGTGGTTAAAACGTGTGTTACCTGCAAATAACAGCTTAAAAGCCTCTTCCCTGCGTGAAACAGCTATTACAGCCTTTTCCCCACATTAAACCTGTATAACCATTGTTTTGCACTTATTTGATGTTTAGACGCCATTTTGTGTTCAAAGACACTGGATTTACACTGAAACGAAAGAATATCCACTCCAGAGTGCTTTTATGACTTAAATGTGTTGATCTCGGTGGGACATTGAAGAATGCAGCTTATTTGACAACTGACACTGCAATAGTGGTTAAAACGCATGGTATCTGCAAATAACAGCTTAAAAGCCTCTTCCCTGCCTGAAACAGCTATTACAGCCTTTTCCCCACATTAAACTTGTAAAACCATTGTTTTGCACTTATTTGATGTTTAAACGCCGTTTTGTGTTCAAAGTCACTGGATTCACACCTAAACGAAAGATATCCACTCCAGAGTGCTTTTATGACTTAAATGTGTTGATCTCGGTGGGACTTTGAAGAATGCAGCTTATTTGACAACTGACACTGCAATAGTGGTTAAAACGCATGGTACCTGCAAATAACAGCTTAAAAGCCTCTTCCCTGCCTGAAACAGCTATTACAGCCTTTTCCCCACATTAAACTTGTAAAACCATTGTTTTGCACTTATTTGATGTTTAAACGCCGTTTTGTGTTCAAAGTCACTGGATTCACACCTAAACGAAAGATATCCACTCCAGAGTGCTTTTATGACTTAAATGTGTTGATCTCGGTGGGACATTGAAGAATGCAGCTTATTTGACAACTGACACTGCAATAGTGGTTAAAACGTGTGTTACCTGCAAATAACAGCTTAAAAGCCTCTTCCCAGCGTGAAACAGCTATTACAGCCTTTTCCCCACATTAAACCTGTATAACCATTGTTTTGCACTTATTTGATGTTTAGACGCCATTTTGTGTTCAAAGACACTGGATTTACACTGAAACGAAAGAATATCCACTCCAGAGTGCTTTTATGACTTAAATGTGTTGATCTCGGTGGGACATTGAAGAATGCAGCTTATTTGACAACTGACACTGCAATAGTGGTTAAAACGCATGGTACCTGCAAATAACAGCTTAAAAGCCTCTTCCCTGCCTGAAACAGCTATTACAGCCTTTTCCCCACATTAAACTTGTAAAACCATTGTTTTGCACTTATTTGATGTTTAAACGCCGTTTTGTGTTCAAAGTCACTGGATTCACACCTAAACGAAAGATATCCACTCCAGAGTGCTTTTATGACTTAAATGTGTT
>NW_028155382.1:0-1000 GCF_963514095.1 Eutrigla gurnardus | reverse complement strand
TACACAGTGGCTTTCGGGGAAGCCCTATTTGCTGGTGTGCACTACGACTTCCCAAAGCACATGCACCCATATAGACACAATAACAACAAGGCAAGAATCATGCAAGAAGTTTAATATCCTCATCAGAGCAAACTAAACACATCATCACAAAGCAGAGGAACACATGTAATATCTCTTCTCATACACACCCCTTCATGAACAACACATCAGGTGAACAACAAAGCTGGGCGTTATTTAGCTGCCGTAAGTTGTTTTTAACAAAGCAAAATAAAACTGTCTGTCTGCGGCTCGCAGCTCCCTCTCTGTCTCTCTCTCACTGTCTCTTCACTTTCCTCACGTTTGTCTGTTGGTTGCTCCAAAAAAAATGGAAAATTGAATTAAAACTGCGAGCAGTGTCATGACGGGCCCTCGCTCTTATGCGCTCGTGGAGTGCCTGCGGTCACAGGGCAGTGTCGTGGACGCTGCCCTTGGCGCGGCCGCCTCTCGTGGCGCAAGTCGAGACACAAGCGATGGACACCGAAAGGCATCCGTCTGTCACGTGCGGTCGTGGAGTGCCTGCATACACACGTGTGGCAGCTGCCTACCTGTGCAGCAGCCACCTCCTCGTAGCGTGAGTTTAGACACAAGCGATTGACATTCAAAGCCATCTGTCTGTCACATACACACATGTTCATTGCTTCCTGACATCTCTCCTTCTCCCCCTAGTGTGACCTCTCCTCCTCCCCCTGTGTCCTCCTTACAGGCTGAAATGAGAGGAATTAGTTAAAAAGAATCAGGTGTGGCTTTAACTTGGAAAAAGTCACAAAATCAATGACATTTCCTGTCGCCAGTAGGTGGCGCTCTGACTGTGAGTGAATATCAACGTGCAGATGTGTTCAGGAAGGAACTCTTATCAAGTGTGCACAGTTTGGAGCAGATCAGAGAACAAACACTGAAGTTATAATAGTTTGGATGTTAATGACAGAGTTCAACTGACAGCAGTGTGAGATGCATGTAAAGT
>NW_028155383.1:0-74000 GCF_963514095.1 Eutrigla gurnardus | reverse complement strand
TGGTCACAAAGGTGACCGGTGGGATAATGTCTATGTTAGCATATTTCTCCTTCACAGTCTTATAAAATACTTCTAAAATGTAAAACTCTGTTTCTGGCAGCATCTCCATCATCGCCACTAAAATACTTCATCACATGCTAGTGTGACTATTTTACATATCAAAAGTCCTCATACATCACCGATATGAATACAGAAAGCAAACTCAAAACATCTCCTTTATTGTAACATTGTGACTTTTGTAAAATGTATTGAAACCTTCATGTTCTAACTTTGTTCTAACATTTTATCTTGTACTTTAGTTCAATATTACTTTAGTGCATTCATTGTAACATTGTAATATTTAATCTGTAGACCAGTCACATGATTCATTTACAATATAGGGGTTATTCAGGATTGAGGTATTCTGCATTCAAGAAGAGGAAAGCATCAAACTAAACTTTGATATATACATGTATATATTTATGTGTGTGTGTGTGTGTGTGTGTGTGTGTGTGTGTGTGTGTGTGTGTGTGTCTCCCCCTCATAGTCCATATCTGATCCATCACTATCACCATCACTGAGGACAGCATCTTTCTCATGTAACAAGTACATGTACATCTAGATACTGTACATTGTGTTATCCCACTGGTCACAACATGTTTCTTCATTCTGTGACTTCAGTGAACAGAGTTGAGTGATTGTAAATACATATATCAATACTAAACATCTTAAAGATTATGTGAACCAGAAATATTAGTCTTATCTTCATATTAACATACTTTACTAAGCTTTTTTTGTCGGAGCTTTCATGCAGCCATCCTCCTCTACAGGTGCAACCAGGAAGTAATCAGCTCTGGTCATGTGACATTTACACTAAACATGCAACACTGCACATATGTCATTGAGAGGTTTTATTACTTCAATACTTTCTGGAAATGGATCGATACAATATTCAGTAATGTTTTTAGGACCTGTTAACTGAAAATGTTTTCATGGTCACTATAGTGACCGATGGGATTAAATTTAAAGTGCACAGCTTAACCAATGTTAATGTTATTTAATTTACCTGACAATGTTCCTCTCTCAGCCTGAACCATCATAATATCAAATAAAAAGGATACAAATTATGATCTCATGCTCCATTTTAATCAGATCAGTTAGTTACGTCTTCTTTGTGCTTTAGGGTCAACAGCAGCTGGTTGCTAAGCAACGGGAGTGGCAAAGTGTGAGGGCGGACGCGGGAACAGCAGGTGACTCAAACAGGAAGTCCTCTGTAGATCAGACCGTCTCGGCCTTCACGTTCTACGTCAGCTGTGTTCTCTGAAGGATGACTCGCTGAATTTAGACACAACTATTGTGTTTCCTGTGACCCCTCCACAATAAAAGTTTATCTAGTTGAGGTGTTTTAATGTGAAGCAGCAGCATTTAAATGCAGCTCTGACACAGAGTGAACAGGAAACAGTGAGGATGATCAATCAGATGGACTTACACACAGTAACACTGATCACATGCTGCATCGTTTGTCACAAGTCTGAATATATGGCGGACTAACAACACCAACCGCTGCACAGAGAGATGCTTACTGAATATACATACAGTGATTGTAGAAATAATACATGTAACCACTTCAAAACATTCATTTCACAAATACTTATTTACAACAATGATAACTGCAGCTTAGAAAAACATAAGTAGACACTGGCTGCAGCCCAACCCTCCCACAGTAGAAGAATGGACAGATATGATTAATGATAGATACTGAATGGGAAGAAAATCACCTTTTCACTTCATATACAAATAGATAAATCCACAAAAATATGGTCAAAATGGGTTTCCTTCATGAAAAGACACAGACGGATCTAAGGGAAGTAACGGATTAAATATGAAAGTGTCCTCAGCTAATTGAACCGTCATTTTAAAAGCTGATAGACAATCTCCCTACAAAGGTGTTTTCTCTTTTCATGTATTATTTTCCCACACACCCCTGCTCTATTTCACTTGTTCTAATGTTGGGAAAAACCTGATTCTTATCCCCTCCTCTCCAATGTGTTATTTTTATAGTTATATATAATTATCCATGTACATGTGTACACAATCTGTGTCCATTTATAAAAATGAATATATTATTGCTTTCACAGTCGTTGGAAAATAGCATGTCATTTGAACCCCAGCTGTAATTCATTCTATCAGCCGCTAGAGGGAGCTAGAGGGCCATCAATCCGCCCGTCCGAATACACGGAAGTACATCTCTCATGTGAAGAGATGCACAAAGATGCTCCTGAAGTACAAAGCTGAAATCTAAAAACTGCAGTTTAAGAGCAGCAGAGAACTTTACAGAGGATAACATGTTTGAGAAATATAATTTAAAAATGTTATGGAATGTAAGGGCAGAGAATAAAATACAAAGAGATATGTTTGCACTGAAATAATATATGACTCAGGAATGTTTGTTTCTGTGTGAAGTTCACACCATTTTTCTTATGAAAATAGAAAATTAGTTAAAAATGTTGGCCCAGTAGGGAGCCTTGACTGGGTCATGTGTTCTTGAGAGCCAAGTCATCTGTATTTTTTTGAATTGGTATAATAAACTTTGATTGCTAGTATATATGTTGTTGTATTTATTAAATGAGGGAGCTATAGTAGGCCAATGAAGTGACAAGGTTATAATGGTGGAAGTGTATGGTGATATATCTGGCCCTCTGGTCGTGAGGTGAACATTTGTGTGTCCCTCCCTTTCATCAAAGCTGCCCTCCCTGTTCTGGATGAACTGCTTTTTACTTCCCTGTGATCAAAAGCAAGGAAAACATGATTGATGTATGAAATACTCTGAAAAAACAAACAAACAAGAAATAATAAATGACTGGAATAGAATGAAAACCTCTCATTTGGATGAAAACCCCGTGGAGTGGAGCCTGGCGGTGTTGATGTATGTGAGCAGTTTACTTCCCTGTAGGGCTGTCAAAATTACTCTAAAATGACGTTCAAATATTCCCTTTAAAAAAACACATATATTCAAACATATTCAAATTTCTGGTTGTGCATTAGGCACATCAATAACAGGACAAATTAATACAACGAGACATAACTACTTGTATTGGTAATTTATTTAAGTTTAAACATATTTAACAACATATTACCTACAAAAATAAGGAAATGAACTGATGGACAAGCAGCCCTCTCTCTCTCTCTCTCGCACTCTCTCTCACCCCTTCCCTCCATCACGCTCTCTCTCTCTCCCTCCCTCACTCACTCTCTCTCTGCCCCTCCCTCCATCACGCTCTCTCTCTCTCCCTCCCTCACTCTCTCTCACCCCTTCCCTCCATCACGCTCTCTCTCTCCCTCCCTCACTCTCTCTCTGCCCCTCCCTCCATCACGCTCTCTCTCTCTCCCTCCCTCACTCTCTCTCTGCCCCTCCCTCCCTCCCTCCCTCCCTCCCTCTCTCTCTCTCTCTCTCTCCCCCTCCCTCCCTCCCTCCCTCTCTCTCTCTCTCCCCCTCCCTCCCTCCCTCCTTCTCTCTCTCCCCCTCCCTCCCTCCCTCCCTCTCTCTCTCTCTCTCTCTCTCTCCCCCTCCCTCCCTCCCTCCCTCGCTCTCTCTCCCTCCCTCCCTCTCTCTCTCTCTCTCTCCCCCTCCCTCCCTCCCTCCCTCACTCTCTCTCCCCCTCCCTCCCTCCACATATCGGTTTAAATGAACGACAACAATAAACAAATGCTGATCAAGAGTTTAGAGCAATTTAAGGTCGTGATTCTTGTCCTAAATATGTCAGGCTTCATTCAGTGGTTGAAACAAATATTATTAACATTAATTGAAGTTTTACAGTATAGAACAGACATTCCCTGACCTCAGGCGCACGCCCACTCGCAAAGCAGACAGTTGCACCGCCGTTGTTGTTTTTTTACATATGATTTGAATATTAATTTTCACATTCGAAATTCTGTTTTTAACAACTATTCAAATACATATTCGAATTTAGAATATTTGTCGACAGCCCTACTTCCCTGTGATCAAAAGCAAGGAAAACATGATTGATGTATGTAATACATACTAAACAAGAAATAATAAATGACTGAAATGGAATGAAAACCTCTGATTGGATGAAAACCCCGTGGAGTGGAGCCTGGCGGTGTTGATGTATGTGAGCAGTTTGTTCTCATTTAGAGATCCAACACAAATAATATCACATCATCTTTAAAGCAGAGTCCTACCTGAGATCCACAGCAACAGCACCAGCACCAACAGGGGGTCCATGATGTGCAGGTAGACCGTCTGTCTGCCCGCCTGTCTGTCTCTGCTCTGATAAAGACCTGTGCTGTCCTCAATGTAGATCTGTGTACATGAAGAGGTGGAGCTTTACTCTTTACTTAAAAACATTTCTCAGAACTGCATTTCTGGGAAACTAAAAAACTTTTAATCGGACAAGAATCTACCTACTGAGGACATATTATATGACTGTTACTATGACAACCAGGAAACCACTTAGATGTTCTTATGAGATTAATGCTGTCAGTGTGGTCTTATTATTTCCGCTCGATGTTTCAACATCAAGTCTTTCAGAGGAGACTGGATGACAGCTTATATTAACTGTTGATGGATCTATTGAATGTTTTAGTAATCAATCATTGAGTCTATAAAACACCAGTAAACGGTATAAAATGTGCAGCCCAGTCTGTCAGAATCCGAGGTGAAGTCTTTAAATGTCTTGTTTTGTCCGACCAACAGTCCAAAAGCCAAAGAGATTCAGTGGATGTGGATCTCTGCAGGAAGCTCCGAGCTGTCCATTCCTGTTGGATTCCTTCTAACTTCTGAATTCAAACATCGTCTCTCAAACTCGTAGCAGGAAAATGATGATGAGAAACTGTTTGTGTTATTTTAGCTGCATTCGGCCTCCAGAGGGGTTCCACCTTTGTCACGGCCTCCTGCACCGCTTTAATCTGGCGCTCAAATACTCTAGAAAACAACTTTGACAGGTACGGTGGCTGAGGAGGAACATACAGGGTGAACTTTACAATAGTGATCCAGCGCTTTATCAATACATTACAACCAGAATCAAAGAGAGGGAGTGAGGGGGGCTCACAGTCTGGTTATGGGACCAGCCGGTCATAAACTGATGCACGGTGAACCTTTGCTGAACAACATGAACAGCTTCATGAACACAATTCAATAACATCCATGAATATAGGCCAGAGATCTTCAACATGGGGTCCTGGATCCAAAGGGGGTCCACGGATTTCCAGCAGGGGGTCCCCAACATTATTTGATCCCAAACCTTTTTTTCTTACAAAATTAAAAATATGTTCAAAAATACACATGAACATTAATACAACATCTAATAAGCAAATAAAAATGTTAATTGTTGTGTAAATGTGAAATTGTGATGTAGAAATGCCAACATAGATTTACAATATGTTCTGTAAATATATATTTCTGTCAACAATTATTATTTTAATGGCTAAGCATTGCATACATACATCATTACAAAGTACCTGTATACATGGCACTATAGGCTGCACTACACATTATTATTGGCCCGGCATAATAAGGAACATGATTAATATGATATGTAACAGGGGGCCCTCCACCGTGTCACTATCAGCCAAGGGGCCCTTGGCCTGGAAAACGTTGAAGACCTCTGATATGAATGAATGTAAAAATATGGTCACACTGTTTAAATAATGACAGTAGGCTACTTCACTGGATGGAAACTTGGAATGAGATCTGCAAAGAATCTGGTCTGAGATTACGATATGAAATAAAGAAATGGAAGGCCGGAGAATATTGTTCAGATGTGTGATGGATGGTGAGGTAAAACTGAAGAGTTCTACTAAGTAATCAACATCCTCTCCAGACGCGAGGCTGCTAGAATCACTTGTGCTTCCATATCGATGGTTGACGAGGAAAGGACTCTGCAAGTTTCCACAGCTGGTTCAGGATCAGCAAAATGGAGGAGACAGATTGGGAGAAACTCAGTTTGTTGAAGAAAACCTGCCAGCGAGCAGGTTAGCTTCACAGAGTCAGTTACCATGGTAACAGTTTACTGATAAGGAAACGTCAGCCTGTTAAAGCCTGAACGTATTAAGTGTATGTTGCAATAACAGCTGAGTGGAAGGAGAGGCGGTTTGAGGGGGAAGGGGGTGGAGCTGCTGATTCAGCTGATAACAACACACACGTGCACGCGCTAGTGCTCGAGACGGCAGAGTGTGTGCAATCAGGAAGTAAGCATCGACACACAGGCACGCCGTCCAAGTTTACCTCCGGCCCGACTTTTTGATTGACAGGGTTTTTAACCTTTAACAACAACTTTAATCTGCAGAATCAAGATCACTTTAGGTATTTACAAATCAGGGACTTTGTCTGCAAAATATTTAAAAAAAATGATACTACAATGGGAGAGGAGATCCTAGACATTTTTCAAAAAGCCTGTAAAAGAAGCTACTTACCAAAACCAGATTATCTAAATGATATTGAAAAGAGACCATTCTCTGAATATTAAAGCAAGATGGAAAGCCGAGCTTCACAAGCTCTCCCTCCTGGAGAGAACGGGACTCCATAATTCTGAACTCAGCACAAAATACTCACTTCTCTAATCACTCTGCTTGCTGGAGGTCCTGTTGAAGCATCTTCACATTTCCTGGAATCGCCCTTCTGTGGCTCCATTTTGGTGTCCATGGTGTCCTGGAAGCAGTTTTTAAGATGAAAATCTATTTTAGTGTTTAAATCTTGTACCTGGGTGATCTAGAAGGGCTTCACTGTACAAAGTGTGATACATATTAGTTGAGGGTGTTATTAATGGCATGTAAAAAGACTTTGACCTCACTGTCAGACATTTCAAGCTGGCATTTTGCAATTTAAGTTCATTTTTAAACAGTTTAGGTGATTTTGATGTCTTTGTTTGCGTTGAGATTTAAATAAACAAAAAACATTCATCTTTAGCTTTTTTCTCTCCTTTTTTTCTTATCTTTATTGCTTTTTATAGTCATATATGTGTATATGGGAGCTGTATACAATGTTAATTTTTATCCGATTACTCGATAAACCGATGGAATAATCGGTAGATTACTCGATTACAAAAAGATATGATAGCTGCAGCCCTACTTTTAACCACTAGTTATTACAACTTCATACTATCAGTTAAAACAAATAATTATTTTACATTATAAATGCCAGAAAACTTCCCTTACCGAGTCACACAAACACACGTCTGCATTATTGTAACTCACCATCTCAAGTTAAAACAACTTGAATATGTTTATATGACTTCCCATTTCAAGTTAAGATTTATATTCCAAATGACTTTCGACTAACATGTAGAAGTTAACTTGACTGACAATTATTGCAGTGTATCTGTTCAAAGATTGGGTTGCAAAGCGGCAGAACATTTCCAGTACATTTTCTGAAGACTTTCCATGGGAAGTTACGCTGGGGAATTTTAGAAATATTCATATATTATATTTGCACTTTACAATATGCAGCTGCAGTTTTGTGGCATTCTTCACGTATGTCTTTTCACAATATTTACACACAAAGACTTTCCTCTAACATTAGCTTGTGTGAAATCGGATGGTGCACGTGGCATTTCTCGGTAGAATAAGATAACAGTATTCATACTCTCAAGTGTACTTGCATGAAATCTGTCCGTTTTAGTCAAAATTATGCTTAAGTATATTTTCCCCAACTATATTAAAAATCCCTGTTCAGGACCAACCTTCAGTTTTGTAAATTCCAGGTTCATTCCCATGAATTCCTGATAATTCCCATGGAAAGTTTCCAACTGAAACTTGCATTAAGCAGCCCTGTGACGTCACTGCTCCTCTCCTGTCAGCCTCTCTGCTGCTGTGAAGACACACAGCGGTGGTAGGGAGGACGGGCTGGTTGTCTCAACCTCAGAGTAACAACAAGTTCACCTGTTTCCAGACGCTTGACGTGAAATTATGACTCAACTGTTTTACCTTCAAACTGACGTTCGTGTTGTTTAATCCGACGTTCCGTTTGTCGTGTAAAACATAACGGAGGACACGCAAAACCCATTCTAACGTTCGTTTTAATGCAGGGGTGTCCAAAGTTTTTTTAGTGAGGGCCAAATACAGAAAAATAAACAAAGGGCCGGGCCACACACTAGAGGTGACATATTTACACATGAATACTGTGTGTATTTCTAACTCACCTATAATGTGAAGAACATTGCACTCAGTGGGAGCAGTGATGCTGTCCTTTGGATTGAAGGATGGCTGACATGTCAGGAGAAAGTTTGGTGGTTGAGACACGAAGGACTTCACAGAGATGGCTATCAGTCATTCTGGTTCTCAGTCTGCTTTTGTTCTGATTTAACAGAGAAAATGTTTGTTCACATATGTATGTTGAGCCGAACAGGCTCATCATTCTTTTTGCGTGGCGTCTCATCAGAGGAAACTTGGCATTATCCAAACTCTGATAGAAGTCAGGGAGGGAGAGAAGCTGATGTTGACTCTTCAGAGAATCATCACATTGCATTTCAATCAGTTCTAACTGCAGACTCTCTTCCACTTCTTCTGCATCCACCAGGAAGGGGGTCGAGAACAGCTTGATTTGTTTTTCAATGACAGAAAAATCTTGGAAACGCTGGTTGAATTCTGTCACGAGAGATGCAATCACAGACACATATTTCTCCTTTTTAGCAGAAAGGTCGGCCTTTGGAAAAGCAGACTTGATTTCAGACAGCGCAGGGAAGTGTGCAGCATTAAAGCTTCGTAGTTGTGTCTCAAACAGGCGGAGCTTTACACAGAAGGCTTTCATGTGCGCATACAGGTGTGGCACCAGCTGTTCTTTGCCTTGTAGGTTCTTGTTCAGTGTATTCAGATGATGAGTAAGATCAACTAAAAATGCCAGGTCTGCCAGCCACAGAGGGTCACTCAGTTCATGAAGAGGTCGGCCCTTGTCTTTCAAAAACTGGTCGATTTCTGATCTCAGCGAATAAAACCGCTGCAGCACAGAGCCGCGGCTGAGCCAGCGCACATCAGAGTGGTAGAGCACATCCCCGTATTCAGCATCCACATCAGATAGGAAAGCTTGAAATTCTCTGTGGTACAGTCCTCTAGCTCGAATTATGTTGACAGTTTTTACAACAGTGTTCATCACATCGCCCAGCTGGACAGTCTTGGCACACAGTGCTTCTTGGTGGATTATACAGTGCATCCTAACAGCCTCACCTCCGCTCTCTTTTACCTTTGCGCACACCATCGATGCCATTCCTTTGCGCTCGCCCGTCATGGCCGGAGCTCCATCCGTTGTTACTCCACAGAGCTTGTCCCATTGAAGTCCCATCTTTTCAACTGCCTCTGACACAGCTTCAAAAATATCTCTACCCGTCGTTGTGCCTTTTAGGCTCATCATATCAAGCAGCAAAAATTATCATCTACTCCCCGCAAAAAAATTAACAGCTGCGCGGTGTCTGTGGCATCTGTGCTCTCATCGCATGCTATTGAGTAGAAATCAAAAGCACAAGCTTTGTCTCTCAGCTGAAGTTTCAAGTTAGCTGACAAGTCCTCGATTCTCCGCACCACTGTATTTCTGGATAAGCTCACGTTGTTGAAATCCTGCACTTTTTCCGGGCACATTATTTCTGTGACTTTGATGAGGCACTGCTTTATGAAATCACCGTCTGAGAACGGTTTGCCGTGCTGGGCAATAAGTTTAGCGACTTCATAGCTTGCTGTTGTGGCGTTTTCCTGTATTTTGTTAGCACGAAAAAAAAACTGTTGTTGAGCTTGCAGGCTAGCTGCCATTTGCTTGACTTTCTGTGTTCGTTCGGCACCGGTGTACGATGTGTAGCTCTGATGCTTGGTCTCATAGTGCCGACGGACATTATACTCTTTCATCACAGAAATATCTTCATTGCAAATCAAACAGACACACTTTCCGTTGATTTCTTTGAAGAAATATTCATTTTCCCACCGTGTTTGAAATCTTCTACACTCACTTGCTATTTTGCGTTTCTTCGGTGCTGCCATTTCTGGTGACTCGCGGTAAAAGTTTTTCTTTGCTTAATTTTGCTTAGTGGAGAAGCACCGTTTCCGTGGCTGGCTCCATCTAGTGTTGAAACTGAGAAGTGCAACAGAGTTGAGCTCAAGCTTCTTGTGCGGGCCATATTCAATTATATTTTCAGAATTTGCTGCGGGCCAATAAAAACTGGACCGCGGGCCGCAGTTGGCCCGCGGGCCGTAGTTTGGACACCCCTGTTTTAATGAATCATTTCACTGTACGACTCCAGTAAACTTGGACCCAAAGTCCGTCTCATTCTCTCCGTGGTCTCTCCGCTTCGCTGTCCGCTCTTCCAGCGCGTCATCCAGCCCGCTGTTCCCCCACAAACACGCAGCAGAGACGGCAGAGACACACGGAGCAGTGAGGGGGGGCACAAGTATCACAAGTAATTAGTGGAATTATATTCATTACCAAAGCATTGGCTCATTAATTATCAAACTTCCTGGACAATAGAATGATTAAGAGAGCGAAGCTGGGAAGTGACCATGGCGGTGACTCAGCCGTGAAACCCGCAGCCACAGTAACATATTAGTGGAGGCTAGCTAGCTAATGCTAACTAGCTACGATAGTGTCGGTCCACCGAGCGACAAAACAATTAGTAAACACGAATATTACGTCCCCAAAAATAAACCGAAGGATTTTACTTTACGTTGCTACACCTAATATTAATGGAAAACATAATTTATTATATTTAAACTCACCTCCTGCTGCTGTAGTTAGCTGAGCGGGAAAAAGTCCTCTCTTTGAAGAACCGCGTTACGTTGAGTCGCTCCGCCTCGGCCGTTGTCGGGTAAATAGGCTCCCTCCGCCGGTGGCAGTAGTCCTTTCTTCTTTAGTGTATTTCACTTTTCAAAGTGTTTATATTTTGTTTGGAATTGGAATATAAGACGTATATATAGTTTGTCATAGTAGGAAATGCCCATACTACAACCTTGCCATGGTTTAGAGAAGACCATTGATGCTCGTTGCCATTTAGTCCCTGAGGGTTCAGGTCTATGCCACGGTCAAGTCCTGAAGTGCGCGAGGGCTCGCTCGCGGACATTTTGAGCCCACTTTTGATGCTGACTTTACCTGAAGGAAATTACCCACAGACAAAGTGCATGTGTGGAATATTACATTTACACAGATATATTAACATTAAAGATTTAAGGAGCATAAAACACTTGAAATCATAGGAATGTCATCATAAAGTAAAACTAGTAAATCAATGATTTGACAATGACGTCTGGTCTGGGATGATAAGATCCTGGAAGACGTTCAGATCAGGCTGTAAAATATGTGAAATAAAAACCAACACTTTTAGATCATCAAAATAAAGCGACATGTGGAGTGATGTCCTTATTTGTATTTCTACCATTTCAAGCCCTCACAGCCTCTCACACTCACCATATTTGACAGTATGTGACGACGGACTGCCGTTACGTCGGTCATAAATCAGACGGGTGTGTAGAGGTGGATACACAGGTTGTCATGATCTGTGTTTTTGGCATGTTCTGTTTCCTTGGTTTTGATTTCCTGTTTTATTTTGTCCTCAGTGTCATTTCCTGTCTCGTACTTCCTGGTCCTTGTTGTTTCCGCTGTCTTGACTCCCCCACCCTCTCGTGTTGATTACCATTCCTGCCCTGATGTGTTTCACCTGTTCCTCGTCAGCTCCCTGCCTCCCTGTGTATATAGTCTGTGTTTCCCCTGTCTCATTGTTGGTTCATTGTTGCTGTCGATGTCGCTTTCGTCATTGTCTTCCCCTGCATGCTGCACCACGTCTTGTCACTGGATATTTTTGTACCTCGTCCTGCCTCCCGTATCCCTTCGTGTTTTGGTTCCTTTTTGTAAGTGTTTCTTTAATGGTCGTTTTTGCCTTTGTGGTTTCTTTGTTTGATACTTTGTTTTAGTCTTAGTTTTGGTTCTCGTTTATTATTTAAATAAATCTTCATTTTTTTAACTGCATTTGGGTCCTCGCCTCCCCTCTTTTTCAAGTCCACGTTTTGCCCTGAACCTGACAGAATGAACCAACCCAAAGAGGACCCAGCAGTTAATGGGCTTAGAGTCATACAGTGGTATGTGGACTTCATTACCAATCCTGCTAGCAGGACACGCCAAATTGCTGCTAGCGAACTGTTTTTTCAAGCCGCAGCTAAGCCACCAGCCCCTGTCACAGCCATGCTAACCGCTCATGCCGCAGTCTCAGCCATGCCACCAGACCATGTCTCAGCCACCGCACAGCTTCCCAGCTCCTGCCCGAACCCGTTTAGGGGTACTCATCTGGCCCTGGGAGGGCCAAGGAGCATCCAGCTGGCTAACCGGCAGTTGGCTCGTCGGTTGACGGCCTCGAGGAGGAGGTGCGGCATGAGGAAGCGAGCCGCCCCGATGCTGCTCACATCGGTTCTAACGGGGGGTCCGTCCGTCACCAGTTCCAGCGGAGGCCCGCCCGTCCAAGCTACCAGCCCATGCCACAGTTCCAGCCATGCTACCAGCCCATGCCACAGTTCCAGCCATGCTACCAGCCCAGGCCTCAGCTCCAGCCATGCTACCAGCCCAGGCCTCAGCTCCAGCCATGCTACCAGCCCAGGCCTCAGCTCCAGCCAAGCATCCAGCCCAGGCCACAGCCAAGCATCCAAGCATCCAGCCCACGCTACGGCCACAGCCAAGCAACCAGCCCACGCCACGGTCACAGCCAAGCAACCAGCCCACGCCTCGGTCACAGCCAAGCAACCAGCCCACGCCTTGGCCAGTGGCCTTCAGTCGGCGGCCCGGTCGACACCTGCCATTGGCCTTCAGTCGGCGGCCCGGTCGACACCTGCCATTGGCCTTCAGTCGGCGGCCCGGTCGACACCTGCCATTGGCCTTCAGTCGGCGGCCCGATCGACACTCTCCAGTGGTCTTCAGTCGGCGGCCCGTCCGTCACCAGTCCCGGCGGAGGATCGTCCGGCGCCAGCCCAGACAGGGGACCGTCCCACACCTGCTCCTCGCAGCCTATTGGGGGTTTGCCTGTCACCCTTTCCTGTTCCGACGGGGGTCCATCCGACGCCTGCTCCCCGCAGCCTATTGGGGGTTTGCCTGTCACCCTTTCCTGTTCCGACGGGGGTCCGTCCGACGCCTGCTCCCCGAAGTCGTCCGGGAGCCCGCTCTTCGCCCGTTCCTGTTCCGACGGGGGGCCGTCCTGCGCCTGCTCCACGCAGCCTTCGGGAGGTCCGCTCGTCACCCGTTCCTGTTCCGACGGGGGGCCGCCCTACGCCTGCTCCACGCAGCTTTCTGGAGGTCCGCTCGTCACCCGTTCCTGTTCCGACGGGGGGCCGTCCTACGCCTGCTCCACGCAGCCTTCGGGAGGTCCGCTCGTCACCCGTACCTGTTCCGACGGGGGGCCGTCCTACGCCTGCTCCACGTCGCCTTCCTGAGTGGTTAGGGTTTGGGTGGATTTGAGGACATATTCCGCATCTGGAAGTTGGGAAAAGGAGCATTTATGATTGGTTGTTTTGTCAGTGCCATCTGCTTTAATGACAGGATGGAAAAAGGATGGAATAATTAAATAATTATTTATAATTATAACAATGCAAGTTTGTGAACTCTGGCTGCTCAGCTGTAGCGAGTAATGGGAAACTGTGGTGCTATTCCAGGAAAAGTATCCGTTTCCTGTGCACTATGGTTCCTGTCAAATATACAGTATCATCATGTCTCAATACAACACAATCTGAGGCCAAATACAGGATATCCTGAACAAGTGCTGACCCCCCCGCCTCACTTCCTGGCTGTGCAAGTGTAAGTGTTATAACCTGCTCTCTCTGGGCCTTGATGGTGCGCTCCTTCTCCTGCAGCCTCCTGCCCATCTCCTGCTGCAGCCGCCGGCCGCTCTCCTGCTGCTCCGCCATGGACGACTGCATCCTGCTCAGCTCGTTCAGCAACTGGGAGGCGACGTTTCACGGCTTCAAATTACACGTAAACGACATAATAATGATGAGGTTTGATAAGAACACATACCTGGTTCTTTTCAGACTCGTGTTGGCCCTTTATTTCCTGCAGCCTGGATTCCCACTTTTGATCCTAGAGGAGAATATTTGTGTCCTCAAAAGGATTTCATTCACTTGTAATTATGGAAAGAACATCTGGCCTCGACACTGACCTGTTTCTTCAGTTGGTGTTCCAGCTTCTGCATGGCTTGGATCTGCATCTCTTTGTAGTTGTCCAGATCTCTCTCTGGCTGCGAGTGAACAGGGACGGACGATTTCTCAAGCTTGGCGGTCTGATTCTGATTTGCTTCCTATGAATAAAAATAGTAAAAAAAAAAGGTATGAATAAAATATATGCTGGAGAACCAAAATGGATTATCCAAGTATTCTTTTTGTACATTGAGAGCCTGAATGTTCCGGGTGTAAAGATACTCCATCTCTCTACGCATGCCGTCCCTGCTGTCTTCTATCTTTCTGTCCATGCGCGCCATCTCCTCCGCCTTAAAGTGGTCCAATTCTCTCAGCAGGTCTTTTTGCAGGGACTGCTGCTCTTTTTCCTGGAATCACAACGGAAATCAAACGAGCAGGAACCAGAAGTTTGGCATTTTTGCTTTAAAAGGTGTCGTTTTTCCTACCTGAGCTGTTTTGGCTTGCAGGTCCTGTTGCTGCTGAACAATCTGCTCCTTCAGACCGCTGATCTCCGATTTGAGGCTGTCGATCTGAGATTTCTTCTCACTGTCTGACCGGAACTCTGGAAGGACGTAGAAGAACAAAGAAAACAAGATATTTGTGTCACGACACAATGTGAGGAAGCGTATCATATTTCAGCTGCAAATACATCTTCACAGGACATCCTTAAATGATTTAATGTGCGACGTACCGGTCTCGTACTCATCAGGGTGCCGCCGCTGGATGTGATTCTGGAGGAACGAGGAATTGAGGAAGGACTTTCCACAATGTGGACACTAAAAGAAAGAAACACAAAATACAGGTATCAATATATCACCTTGTGAGTTTTCTTTTACAAAGAAAGCAAAGCTCAAGCCATATTTTTGGATATTCAATTCAAATCAAGGCTGTGCAGGGCTCCAGACTAACTTTATGCATTGGTTGCACTGGTGCACCTAACTTTTTTTTTTAGGTGCACCAGCACAAAATTCATGATCACCCACATTTTTCATCGCGTCACCTTTAACACCAAAAGGTCACCTTTTCATCGCTCTCCATTTACATAATGACGCCCCCTTATGGCCTAGGTTAACTGCAGCACCATCAGCACCCAGAGCACCCGTTTTCTCCAGCCAATCTGCACACTGATGCCCAAACGCAGCAAATGCTTGCTTTGTGGCAGCATAAATTCCTCAAGAATAAAAAGATCATACAGGTCACTTGCCTATAGATTGCAAATGGAAAACTGTTTATGTGATCTTAGCCTAGCCTACTTATGTTTTTACTTAGGCTATTCATTTTTAATAATATTAGGAATAGGCTACTATACAATGTCCTATTCATGATGTCTCATGCTGTAATTTGGGCCTTCAAACACTGTGCGTGTCCATGCTCCACCAGACATGTCCAATTAACATGTTGACCGGCCTCCCTTTCCGCAAAATGCGGCAGTAGACAATAACGCACTCCTTCGTAGAGACGTCTGTGTCGCCGTCAATCATGAATGACGTGTACGCGGCGTTTCCAACCTCCGCAGCTGTCTTGTTCTTTAGTGTGTCGGCATCTTTTTCAGCAGAATAATTTCGAACTTAGATTTAGTGAACGGCAACTCCTCCTTTGCAATATTGTATGCGACGTTGACTTTGATAATCATTTCAGATGCCTCAGCGGACCTGATTGATACAGCCTGACGCTGAAATGCAGCTGGGAGAGCTTTATTAACACACTTATCACGGCATGTAGTATGCTTTTTGGACATATTGCGCTTTTTCAACGTCTCGATGCGAAATGTTGTTGACTCTTCCACAAACGCACTATTACCGGCCATATTCTGACCACACTCCCGACAATAAATGCAGTGCATTGAGTCCCTTTCTTTATCGTACATCAGCCAGGGAAATTGCTTCAACCAGTCCTGTCTGAAGGCATATTTTTGGGCTTTTTAATTAATTAATTATTTGTCTCGGGGCCAGGCTTTCTGCCTCTCTTCATTTTTGGAGAAAATGGAAGCGCTCAGGAATACCTGCTCAGCTCGCTCACATTTTTCGAACTGACACAATTTACAGCAGTGAAAAGGACCACAGCCAATCAGAGGCAAGGACCCACCCGAGCTCTGTCTCTTATTGGTTTAGACCACGATACCATCAGGAGAACACAACGAGATGCTGCGCTTACGATTTCATAAAAATCACTCATAAAAATTTTGGTCGCATTTTCAACCAAAATGGTCGCACTCTGGAGCCCTGTATTGTATCTGAGATATCAGCCTGTCCAATTAGGAAGCAGCACTGATTGGGAATCAATTTCACCTGCTGTTGTGTAAATGGAACAGTCCACAGGTGGAAACGAGTGGCAATTAGCAAGACATCCCTATAAAGGAATGGTTCTGCAGGTGTTGACCGCAGACCATTTCTCTGTTCTCGGCCTTTCTGGCAGATTTTTTTCTTTTTTGAATTTTGCCAGTGTTTGCACCACTATGGGGAGCATGAGGCGGTTTCTCCAACCCACAGAAGTTGCCCAGTTAGTGCAACTCATCCATGATGGCACATCAATGCACACTGTGGCAAGAAGGTTTGCTGTGCCCCCCAGCACAGTGTCAAGAGCATGGAGGAGATTCCAGGAGACAGGCCAGTACACCAGGAGACGTGGAGGGGGCCGAAGAATGTCAACAACCCAACAGCAGGACCGATATCTGCTCCTTTGTGCACGGAGGAACAGGAGGAGCACTGCCAGAGCCCTACAAAATGACCTCAGCAGGCCACTGATGTTCAAGTTTCAACTCAAACGGTCCCAAATCGACTCCATGAGGGTGGTTTGAGGGCCCGACGTCCACAAATAGGGCCTGTGCTTAAAACCCAACACCGTGCAATGCCATTGGCATTTGCTAGAGATCACAGAGATTGGCAGATTCGCCATTGGCGCCCTGTGCTCTTCATGGATGAGAGCAGGTTCACCCTGAGCACATGTGACCGACATGACAGGGTCTGGCGACGCCGCGGAGAACGTTCTGCTGCTGCAACATCCTCCAGCATGACAGGTTTCGCGGTGGCCTAGTGATGGTCTGGGGAGGCATTTCTTTGGAAGGTCACACAGCCCTCCATGTGCTTGCTGGAGGTACCCTGACTGCCATTAGGTACCGGGATGAGATCCTCAGACCCATTGCGAGACCATATGCTGGTGCAGTGGGCCCTAGGTTCCTTCTAATGCATGACAATGCTAGGCCTCATGTGGCTGGAGTGTGTCAGCAGTTCCTGCATGATGAAGGCATTGATGTTATGGACTGGCCTGCCTGTTCCCCAGACCTGAATCCTATTGAGCACATCTGGGACATCATGTCTCATTCCAGACCTGTGCTGTCCTCAGATCTGCGTACAGGAAGAGGTGGAGCTTTACTCTTTACTTAGAGACATTTCTCAGAACTGCATTTGTGGGAAACCAAAAAATTTTTAATCAGACAAGAATGATGACTGATGACATTTACATGACTGTTACTATGACAACCAGGAAACCACTTAGATGTTCCTATCAGATTAATGCTGTCAGTGTGGTCTTATTATTTCCGCAGACAAACATGGCCGGCAGCAAAGGGACTTTTTCAGATCCCTGCAGGTACGTCATCATTTCAACCAGACCAGCAGACTTAACAGCAGAATGTGAGGTTTAGAAAATCCTAAAAATCTGCCTTCGGTTGAATAACAAATAAGTCCACCTGTAGAAGGCACAACAGTCTCTTCTAGGATAAACATGGTAACACCTTGTACATAAAAGAACATATTTTGGGACTTTTCATGCATAGAAAAAGTGGGAAAGAGTTTTATGTAAGGATGTTGAAAGACTTTTATACACTGTGAAATACAGTTTGTTTCAAATCAAATTATAATTAAAAAATATATTTTTGTGTTCAAATGTGTTTTGGTTTGAACTCGACATTCCGAATTCCAATGAGTACAACTTGACTGGCCACAGTCACTTAGTGAGGTCACAACACTCAGAGTTCCACATCTTGAGAAGAGATTAAAGCAGACATTTGGACACAGATCAGATACCTGGACACAGATCAGATACCTGGACACAGATCAGATACCTGGACACAGATCAGATACCTGGACACAGACCAGATACCTGGACACATCACATATCTGCTATTACTACGTTCAACCACTACTGTTCGAGAGTCATGACTTCTATATTGTGGAAGACAACCAGCGCTGTTCAGTGTCCGTCCTCCAGGAGACAACTGAGTGAGTAGTGTAGCTGCCATCAACGACAGTTGAATAAATAGGTTAAATAAATAAGTTAATACATATTTGAATCAATCAATAAATACACAAGTTAATACGCATACATAGTAATACATTCACGAGTTAATAGGCTACATACACATGAATAGTAAGACATAAGAACAATTTAATGTCAAACTGCCTTTATTTTGTTTTATTTGTTTTCTTTGAAGTTACAAGTCTTACGGGCTTGAAGAGAGTCATAACTCACGTAGGAACCAAAGTTCTGAAGTGACAGACGGGGGCGGGTTTACTGAAGGGACTGTTGTTGTTTGGACCGCGTTCGCGGTACGGAGATACCTCAGTGCGCAGAGAGCGCTATTGCAAGAACATTGTATTCCGCAAGTGTATTTTGTGGAGTACATTGAAGCGAGGATTTATGTTTTTATGAAGAACTGAAGACCTCTTTTTTATTTCTCTCAAGTAAAGCGGCCAATGAGGTACCGTTGCTATCTTGCTACTAAATGTTGATAGACGTTAAAGCTAACGTGACATCATGTAGCCTTAAGGATACTGTTTACGCTACGTATATGGTGTCGATAAGAAAGTAATTGTTTGTTTCTGTATTTCTGTTTCTGTATGTCTAGTTCTCACGGCACACCTTTGCACATTCGTGTGAATAAATGCCAGTAAATATAAAGGAACGACTTGGTTTCGTGATTTCAACTTGAGGGGAGTAACAAGTAGTGAGGACAAAGTCCTGGGAAAACTGTCGTCTCTTACTTGAAAATCTCAACCTTATTTCACGGGAAGGCGTCCAAATAGCTGGACATTTTAAGGACACTCATGAAAACACATTTTAAGCTTTTAATGTGTCATTTTGCATCATGGTTGGTCTTCACTTGCAGCATGTAGACTAACTGGAAGGTGCTTCAGTCTGCAGTCTGCAGTAAATAACAACAATAATAATAATAATAGATTTTCTTTGTAGTGTACTTTTCATTCAATGAATAAAAATGAAGCATAGTACATCAGAATGAAGGTGCAATTTAGCAGTCAAAGGACTTTTTTAAAGTCCCAGTCGTAGTGTACTTTAAAAAACACTTTAAAAAAGTCCCGAGTTTGATTGAATGAAAAGTACACGACAAAGAAATTCTATTATTATAATTGTTATTTTTTAAACTGCAGACTGAAGCACACACAGAGTCCCTCTTCCCACGGGTCGTACCACTATCACAGGGGGGAGGCGGAGGGAAGTAGCAGCAATCTTCCAATTCCTCGGTTAAAAACAGAAACGAGGAGGTCCAAAACAACCAAGGAAAAGAAAACACCGGTGGAAAAGGAGGAAAAAAAGAGAGTTTGCGACGGTGCCCGTGATAAAACCAGAGTCAACATCGGACCCGCGTTTCAACGGTGGCGTGATCTAAGGGATTTCAAAGGGCACTAGGCGAATTCGACTTGATGTAGCCGCCTGCAGCGCGCCACCTAACGTGATGTATTGTGGGTTGAAAGCGATGCATGATGGCTAGAATTGTGTCCGACTTAGCAGCCGACTGCAAAGACGTCACAGGGTCGCGACCATATCACGTGACCCAAAACATCGCGGGAACAAGTTTTTAAGAGCCGCTTCTTGCGGCGCTTGGCAGCGCGGTGAACGGTGGCTGCAACCGGCTTGTCCACACCTCCGCTACATCGGAATGGTTCTCATTGGTTAAAAGTTCAATGACGTGTGTTCAGGTCTGCACTCGGCGGCCACCTTGTGGTGAAATGATAGTTTTTATTTTGGTCGCAATGATCTCATGGCTTGATCTTAAGTTCCGTGCATTGTGTTGTGAGTCGGCCTATTATATGTGAGGTCTGGTTAATACAAACATAGAATGATAATACAAATATACTGGAAAAAAGAATGCCTTCCACATGTCGCCTTGCGTGTGTGTATGTATATATATATATAGGCTATATATATATATATATATATATATATATATAAAACATATCCTCTTTGGTTTGCTGCTGTGTTCTATCGCTTGAGCACCATAGTCACGTTGACTTAGTTGTTCGACTTGACGGCGTTTGGCTGCCGTCTCTTTTAGAGCCCGCCCCCTCAGACACCTGCAGCTCTCGTCGGCGTGATAAGTCAAGTCAAGCCAAGCCAAGACCATCCCGAACAAGCCTACTGAGTCGAGGGGGAGGGGCTCGGTGGTCGTGGGGGAGGAGCCTGAGAGTTGTAAACATTCAAATCTGACAGAGTGCCCTCGATCCGTCGGACTTGCCGACTGGGACTTTAATAAAAGACAAACTATCTGTGATCACTCATTTCAAATGTTCATGTATTTTTAGGCTTTTAATGTGTCATTTTGCATCATGGTTGGTCTTCACTTGCAGCATGTTGACTAACTGATGCTGGTTCTTCCATTAGTCTCTCACACTGACGATCATATAGTAGATAGTAGATAGCAAACTAAGCCATGTGTTTGTTGTTGCAGGACGCCACACTGAGCCCATCACCAATGCAGTTAGAGAGGAGATTCTTGAAAGGGCCAGCAAGAGGAGCAGGACAAGTCCACGTCCCTCTGAGGGCTGCAGCCTCACATTTAGTGGGCCTTCATCAAGTGGCAGTTCTGGTTCATCGTACACCTGCTCATCTGACAGCTCAGGTGAGATGAGACGGATCATTCTAATTCTTCGCTCAGCTTGAATTTGATCTCCGTGATCTTGAACGTGGTTTCGGACTTCATTGAAATGAAGCCAGCATCGTCCATGCTGATCTTCAGATTGGGTTCGGCCATATTGCCCATTTGCCGGGTGGTGAAGCTCACACCGATTGCCTTCATGAAGTCATCGAAGTTCTCGCTGTCCCCATGTTGTCCCCCACTCTTTGAAACAGGAGACGTGAGACTGAGAGGTGGACAGCGTCAATGTTCATGCATGTTATTTTTATTTTATGTGGTGCTCCAAAAACAAATCATTGTATATTATAACAATACAAATCTATAATTATCTTCCTCCTGCTTCATTCCTTCATTAAAACTTGACAGTGTCAGAAGTCAGGATTCTGACCTGAGTTTGACTTCTGACTCTGCAGCTGAATTGCTGCATTAGTTTTTGCCATATTCTAAAGGAAAAGTCTAATTAGCATTTTGCTGAGGGGTTCTGTGTGACGCTAACTTCTGGGGTTCATCCCTGCAGCTGTTATCATGAAGCATTTGCAGCACAGCGCCACCTCCTGGAGTCTTGAGAGACGTAAATTCATGCTCATTTTTATTGTGCTTGTATTGGTCTATAAACAGGCAATATCATCTACAGTTTACTTTTCTTAAGAAATATCATTTTTATTTAGTTTCACGCTTTTTATTTTTCAGAACAAATTTAACAGAATGCATAAACATCCGAGCTGATTCCCAAATAGTGGACGACATTATTTTAACATTAGATATTTGGATCATATTAAGTATTCAATACATTTGCTACCTGTAAGCAAACTCTGAGGCATGGTACCGGTACCACATTCTGGAGACTGGAGGGGAATCAGCGACACAGATGGAGCTGTGGTGAACTGAAGTCAGATTGTAGGAAGTAAACGTGAGAAGAACTATTATCATTTTGATGACTCGCACACGTTTAATTACACTCCATATCATACGTTAGATCCGTGTTATCATGATGAACTCCAGCAGTGTTTTTGATGCTTTTACTGAGTGATATTTTTTTCATAAACACCTTCTTTTAAAATCCAACTCGTATTTTAAATCAAAATAATTTGAAATATTGAATCAGCGCTGTCACCGCAGGAGGAGGAGGAGGAGGAGACGGCCCGACTGCATGTAATATAGGATACAATAAATACCCTCCATTAGATCACTGCAGAACACAGCAGGAATAACTACATGTTCTCCTTATTTACTGTGCATATGTCATCAACACACATACATACAGCCATTAAGCCATCGTATACTTGTTACCAGTGGCGGTTCTACACGGGGGCCTACAGGGGCCAGTGCCCCTGTAAAAATGTCCCAGGCCCCCCCTGTGGCCCCCCCAGAGCTGACTGAATAAGCTGACTGAATGATAAAATGAAAATGAAATAAATTGATCAAGTTATTACGATTTTATGCGCTAGCGCCAAAAGCGGAACTAATGTGACTCAGCGCTCTACACGGAATAATTAGAGCGACGCACCCAAACACTGCCTTGCCGGATGCGAGATGAGAGTGAGAACGGCACTTTCCATTTTTTAATGTGCCCCTCTGATCAAACATTGGCCCCACCTTGGCCCCCCCAGTAAAATTTGTCTAGAACCGCCACTGCTTGTTACACTTTATCCTCGTTTTTAAACCACCAGAGCGCAGAGGAAATGCGCTGTAATGAGTGCCACGCTCGTGCGCGCTCAGTCGTGGAGCGTGGAGAGCGCAACTTTACCAAACTTCATGAGGCAGACTCTACCACCCGGCAAAGGTGGTAGAGTCCCCAGCATGATGACCCCAAGCCACGGACTGCGGTCACGCCAGCCGCCGATTGAAAAAGCCCCGTCAAGCCAGCCGCCGCTGAGTAGGCTATCAGTTGCGCATCTATTACTGCACTTACGGTACGGGTGCCCGACGTGGCCAAAATGGATAGGAAAGCAGTTTTTATACCCGTTGCAACGGTTAAACATGAGAAAAATGATAGGTTTGCTAATATTTTCAATGTATTCTAGTTGTTAATGATACTGAATATTATTTTAGCAAATATCAAGCCATTTTACTGTATGATTTTATCATAAATTGACTTACAATTCTTCCTTAAGAGGTTTGCTAATATTTACAATGGATTCTTGTTCAGAGTGATCCTGACTATCATTATAAAAATATCAAGACATTTTACTGCATGGTTTTTATACTAAATTCAATTCATAATAATCCCAGTATCAAAGTGCATCATGGCGAATGGATAATTTCCTGATTTTCAGAAATGAATTAAACGTCATTATTTTTTATTTAAGATACGAGTTGGATTTTATTCCTTAAGAGGTTTGTTAATATTTTCAATGGATTCTTGTTGAGAGTAACCCTGAATGTTATTATAGAAAATATCAAGACATTCTACTGTATGGTTTTATAATAAATTCAACAAATTTAATTTGTGTCAAATCTCAGTGTCATATTTAAATTTGACACTGGGATTTTATGAATTGAATTTATTATAAAACCATACAGTAAAATTACTTGATATTTTCTATAATAATAGTCAGGGTTACTCTCAACAAGAATTAATTGAAAATATTAATTTTAGCATCACCACTTATTACTGCTTAATATTATATTTATAAATGATAGATACCACTCAAAGTGGTCCAAGACTGATCACATGATGACGTGAAACTACTTGAATTTAAAAACTGGCAAAGTGATTGAGAACAATGATTTGACACGTTGGAGTCAAACATTTCTTTACAACATTAAAGAGACCAATCGGAAACGGAGACAGACTTTGGACTTTCGATTGGAGGAACTGTTTGGTCCCAGAATGCTCTCTGCCAACTCGTCAGCTGTTTGCTCTCAGCTGGAACACAAAAACAAACAATATGACAAAGTTCACTAATATTGCTGTAAATATGGTAAAAAGTGACTTTAAAATACTCACCACTTTTTTAACCGTTAGGAGCTAAATGTGTCAACATGTAGCCGTTCATTTCAGAGTGTGTCACGTGAAAAAACAGACAGATACATCACATGATGTAATATATATGTATTTATTTTCATTTGCACAAAGATTCCAGAGGAGCAGTCGTTGGATGTGAGGATTCCTCCATGTTGGACTTCACCACTAAGAGCCCTGTTCCATGTTATTCTTGTACTATGGGGAGCTTTGCTCCGTTCTATTGACTGGAACACTGTTGATGATGTGAGCCTTACCGTTACACTGAGCCTGCTAGCACTGCTAGTTCACTGGACCATAGATTACCATCCGCATGAACACCTGGGTGATTCATGCATCTGGTTTTAAGTCCAAACACTGGGACTACTATCACTGCCATGCACCAGCATTTTCCAAACACAAACAGTCCTTGAGCTCTTGCTCTGACTTCATGATAGAATTGTGAATAAATAGTGAAGTCTGTAGTCTGTCTTCTCTTTAGTCTGTCTTCACAAATCTCAAACAAACCAACACGCTGAATAGATCTCAGGCTCCTCCAACAAAGCTCCTTAAATGTGTCCAAAACTAAATCACAGCACTTCAAAACCACAACGTACCACATGAAATAGTCTAGAAATCAAATATAGGCAGAAAATGGAACATAGAAACATGAAATGAGAGATTTGTGGTCGATTGTAATTCCAAAACAAATATACAAAGTCAAGATTTCAATGTTCTACTTCAACTGCATCGACCTGCTGCATATGTTTCTTATGTTTATTCAGATTGTTTGCTTAGTTATGACCATATTTCTCTTCAAAATCTGTTCAGTACAAAAATGAGCAAACTCCCTGAGACAGATGCTTCATCATTATTCTATATACAGACTTTTATTTTGAAATTTACCCTGGATTTACTGATCATCCCATGGCCTCATATTTGTTAGTTTTTTGGCATTTTTGTTTCATTTTGCTTTTTGCTTTCTCTTCTCATCATATAAAACATCGTCATGAATAAAAAGTCACGATAAACAACAACATTCCTTAAACTAAGTCAAATGAGCTCAAAACTTATAAAAAAATAGCAAAATCAAGTACAATTGTTATGAAATGAGCAAAATGATTAATAAGAGTAAAATCCTGAAATACAAAATCAAATACTTGTTTATAAAGTACAACATTAAGTCAACACTTTATGTACAAAATGAAGCAGAATTCTTATGAAATATGAATATTGGTTCATCACAAAAATAAGCTGTTCATTGTAATTCTCTTCAATTAAATGTGTCCTGCTGCCCAAATCGACTTCACAACAACAATGAGCCATGTGAACCACAAGGGGGCGCTGACGTGAAGTCATGACATGTGACTAACAGATGAAGTCGGTGTGAAAACAGTCTCTGGGACCTCCAACAGGACTCTGCAGTCCTGGTGCTGGGAGATTTCAACCACGTCTCCATGAAGAAACCTGTTACCATAGCAACAACAAGCCTTGCTTCAACAAGGAAGTAAGGCTCCTATGCAGTGAGACAAATGCTGCATTTCAATGTGGCGACAAAGACCAATACAAACTCCTTAAATAGCAACTTCAAAAGGCAGCTCAAACAGCTGAAGCCACTTCTAGAGTCACACCTGAAAACAAGCTCCAAGTCCATGACTTTAAGGGGGTTTGGCAGGGCCGGCACACAATCACTAACTACAAGACCAAGCATCATGTGAGCCCCCCTTCCTGAGAGGCTGAAGGATTTCTAATAATAATAATAACACATTCAATTTATATCACGCTTTTCTGAACCCAAAGACGCTTTACAGACAAGAGATAAACAGACCATCAGACAAAACAATGAAAGAAAGAAGATGGGTTTGGAGGCGGGACTGGAATATGGTGAGGGACTCAGAATCACCGATGGTTTGGGGAAGGGAGTCCCAGAGCCTGGGAGCTGCCCTGGAGAAGGCTCTGGCCCCGAAGCTGCGGAGGTTGGATTTGTGGATGGAGAGGAGACCGGCTGATGTGGATCTGAGGGCCCGCGAGGGTTGGTAGGGGGGGGTGAGGTCAGGGAGATGAGGGGGGGCCAGATGGTGGAGTGCCTTCTAGATGGGAAGCCAGTGGAGAACACCAGACTGGAGGGGCTCAAACAGGTTATTAATGTGGAGATGGGATTGTAATTTTGTCATTTCTACTGTAGATTGGAGACCAGTGAAGCTCAGACCAGCTCTCTCAGTCTCCCCCACCCTAGGTTGGCTGGTCCACCCTTTTCAATCTCAGAGCATGATGTCAGAAGGCTGCTCCACCATCAAAACATCAGGAAAGCGGCGGGGTGCTTACCAGGGTGAAGGAGAACAGCTCCCCACTGACCCCTCCCACCCAGCACATCACCTGTTCACTCTTTTACCATCAGGGAAGAGGTACAGAAGCATCACCAGCAGATCCTCACGCTTCAGAGATAGCACCTAGCTCCAAACCCCCCACTTCAACATGGACATCTTTTCATGTCCAGAGTAATAACAATATAGTAGAAATGTGATCAGTCATATTTCCAGAGGAACATGCGTATGAACATGAGCTGGTGTCGGTGTGTTAGAAACCCATGTGGATGTGAGAGGAGCTCCTTGGAGGTGCTACTCTGCTCCCCGAGCTCCTTCCTGTTCAGTCGGCCCTCCTTCAGCTGCACCAACGCCCAGGTTGTAGTAATCCGGCTCCACGTCCTCCCGTCTGCCCGGCTTCTGCCCCCTGCTGGCCTGGAGAGACGTGACAGCACACAGACATGTGACTTCCTGCATGGCTCCTCTCTCCAGGTCAATGAACACAGACTGAGTCAGTGCTCTCAACAACAGACATGTGTCAGTACCTTAAAGTAGAAGTAAAGGCCAACGTTCACCAACAGCAGAAGCAGCGGCACGGTGACCAATCTGATGATGACAGGTCTCAGATCTGATGATCAAACACATGGACAGTCATCACATGACTCATCATGACTCCAACAGCTGCCATTCAACACAAACTAGGGACCTGGCATTCTGTCCTCCAGTCCATTGTTTGCTGTCACCATTTACAGACCTGGTTTCACTTTGTTCACTAGATCAGGGCTGGATTCCAGAAAGCAGGTTTAGTTCAAACTCTGAGTTTGTTAAGCCTGAGAAGAGGGACACTCTGGGTCCTCTGTTCCACAAAGACAGTGAACCTAAACTTCCACCTAATAGATATGGAAGCACATTGATTGGAGCAGCCTGACGTCGGGACACGATGTTCAGAATCAGAATCAGAAAGGAGTTTATTGCCGAGCATGGGCAGACTGGCAATCTGGCATCAGATTAAAACCATATGTCTTAGGCTGCCTGTTTGCACAATATTCTTCTGCTTCATTTTCAGCTGCAGCCACATTCTTTTTGTGTCTGTGGGATTAAACCTAAATCTAAAAGAATATTATTACATTTCACTTCTTCCAGTCATGCTAATCAGGAATTGAACAGTCAGCTTACCTACGACAGTGACAGAGAGCAGACGGCTCTCAGAGGAGAGGTTATGAGAAAGAACATGGACGTGATAAACACAGCTGTAGCGTCCCTGGTGGGCGGGCTCTGCAGCAGGAAACAGGAAGTGGGCAGTGTGATTGACAGCTGGCTGGGTGTAGTTGTGTGCTGAGTTGGAGGAGGTGAAGGTGAGCTGGAAGGAGCCTCCTGGGTACTGTGGCTGGACGGAGCAGAAGACGATGAAGGTGGAGCCCCTGAACGCCTGAAACCCCTGCTGCTGGGCCTCGGAGACCCCGTCCATGGAGGAGGACACGGAGATGTTTGGCTGCAGCAGCAGGTCTGTAAAGACAGAGAGATGATGAACGGTCACATGAGGCTCGTTGGAGATGAACTGCTCCTCGCCTGGAAAGTAGACGAGATCAGGCGGCAGCAGCAGGAGGCGGAGCCTAAAAGCTGCCGTCCAGTCCAACACTTTCCAGCAGCCTTCATAGACGTCACAGGAAGTCATAGAAACAGTTCCATCCTGTTAGATGCTACCTGTAGTTTGTGAACACGTTCAGATTTATATATTTTTTAAGAATTCATTTGGATTTATTCATATTTGTTCATAAATATCTGGAAATGTGTGTATGTTGCATTTTATTCTCTCCTTTCCTCTTTTGATGTCTGCCTCATAAAGAATGATGTAACTACTCATTTTGATAAGTGCTATAAATAACCTTTATTATTGTTGTTATAATTATGGTTATTATTATTATCAAACACAAAAGATATGTTTGACACTTTTATTGCACAACATGAGACTTATAGCCCACGATCTAGCGTTAAATATTAGAATGAGATCAAGATACGCTGCGGAAACAGGAAGTGATGCCATTCGACACAAACTAGGGACCTGGCATTCTGTCCTCCAGTCCATTGTTTGCTGTCACCATTTACAGACCTGGTTTCACTTTGTTCACTAGATCAGGGCTGGATTCCAGAAAGCAGGTTTAGTTCAAACTCTGAGTTTGTTAAGCCTGAGAAGAGGGACACTCTGGGTCCTCTGTTCCACAAAGACAGTGAACCTAAACTTCCACCTAATAGATATGGAAGCACATTGATTGGAGCAGCCTTACGTCGGGACACGATGTTCAGAATCAGAATCAGAAAGGAGTTTATTGCCGAGCATGGGCAGACTGGCAATCTGGCATCAGATTAAAACCATATGTCTTAGGCTGCCTGTTTGCACAATATTCTTCTGCTTCATTTTCAGCTGCAGCCACATTCTTTTTGTGTCTGTGGGATTAAACCTAAATCTAAAAGAATATTCACAATATTATTACATTTCAGAGCAGAAGGCTCTCAGAGGAGAAGTTATGAGAAAGAACATGGACGTGATAAACACAGCTGTAGCGTCCCTGGTGGGCGGGCTCTGCAGCAGGAAACAGGAAGTGGGCAGTGTGATTGACAGCTGGCTGGGTGTAGTTGTGTGCTGAGTTGGAGGAGGTGAAGGTGAGCTGGAAGGAGCCTCCTGGGTACTGTGGCTGGACGGAGCAGAAGACGATGAAGGTGGAGCCCCTGAACGCCTGAAACCCCTGCTGCTGGGCCTCGGAGACCCCGTCCATGGAGGAGGACACGGAGATGTTTGGCTGCAGCAGCAGGTCTGTAAAGACAGAGAGATGATGAACGGTCACATGAGGCTCGTTGGAGATGAACTGCTCCTCGCCTGGAAAGTAGACGAGATCAGGCGGCAGCAGCAGGAGGCGGAGCCTAAAAGCTGCCGTGCAGTCCAACACTTTCCAGCAGCCTTCATAGACGTCACAGGAAGTCATAGAAACAGTTACATCCTGTTAGATGCTACCTGTAGTTTGTGAACACGTTCAGATTGATATATTTTTTAAGAATTCATTTGGATTTATTCATATTTGTTCATAAATATCTGGAAATGTGTGTATGTTGCATTTTATTCTCTCCTTTCCTCTCTTGATGTCTGCCTCATAAAGCATGATGTAACTACTTGTTTTGATAAGTGCTATAAATAACCTTTATTATTGTCATTATAATTATGGTTATTATTATTATCAAACACAAAAGATATGTTTGAAAACTTTTATTGCACAACATGAGACTTACAGCCCATAATCTAGCGTTAAACATTAGAATGAGATCAAGATACGCTGTGGAAACAGGAAGTGATGTCACAAGTCTGCCAGGTGAAGCTCAGCAGTCTATGGAGGGTCTGAAGCTTCCAGAAACCAGCCCACTTCTCTACATTCTAGGACGTCATTGTCCTGGAGAACTTTACAGTTCAGTCCAGTGGAAACCACTGACTGTCACTGGGACAGAGGAAGGAACATACTGGGAACACTGCTGTCATAGATGATGTCATAGATGATGTCACTGAGGGGCTTACCTGAGCAGGTGAGATCCAGGATGGAGTAAGAGGAATCTGATGTTGCACACTCCCTCAGAGTGGATCCAGAATGAACACAGTCAGACCTGATCCACCACACAGGTCTGAATGAGGACTCCTTTCTCCGTCCTACAGAAACAGCAGAGCCACAGTCCAGCTCTCTACAGACAACAGCTGCTTCCTTCAGGGTCCAGCCATAGTCATCCACTGGTCTCCAGTCTCCCTGTCTCACCTCCAGTGTTCCAGCACAGCGACTGGCTCCTCCCACCAACCTGACATCATCAGGCTCTGAACAGAAAGAAGAGAGTCGTCAGTCAAAGAGCAAAGTGAGTTTGATGAGAACAGAAATGAACCAGATCAAAGCTGCAGCTCCTCTTCTACCTGAGCAGGTGAGTCCAACAGCTTTGCCAGGTGAGCAGGTGTTTCTATCTGAGCCTGAGCTTCTACAGTCCAGGAGAGCAGACTCATGGCCTCCACACTGGAACTCTTTGGTCCACGTTGGAGCCCCCACGTCTCCATAGAGCGCCCCCTGGAGGACTGAAGGAGCCCCACAGCCAAGCTCCCTACAGACCACCTCTGCATCCTGCTGGTCAAAGTCAGCTTCACACACTGAGGACCACCACTGGTTGGACTGGTTGGACTTCACCTCCAGTCTGCCTGAGCACAGACTAGTCCCATTCAGCAGCCTGACAGAGTCTGGAGAGATGATAGAAGATCAAATAGAGAGAGAGAAAAGACACCAGACACCAGAGAAAAAGATGTCATGAAACTATTCAGTGATTCAAACTGGACTCAAAACAATTCCACCATCAGTTCATCATGAACACCAGAACACATGGTTACAACACCACAGCCTGCAGCCATGTTCCATCACATTCCCGTGTCCTCGTGGCTTAAGGGTGAAGCTGATGTGGTCTCTGTCCCACTGTGACACCGAGGTCCACAAGCAGACAACACAACACTTCACTAACTGTGGATGCTCCACGTAATAAGGCAGGGAGACACCAACTGTGCCACGTTAACACCATATCAGCCGTGTGACAAAGAAATGTGTTGCACTCTCTTCACACAGCACTGCTGTTGCAGAATAGTGGGGACGTCCATGTTCTCCCTCATGGTCCTCATGCAGCCGCTAACCTGTGATGATCACATTAGAGCTGCACAGTTTGATGTGTGCACGAGGGCGGAAGTTTGCATCGGGACGATAAGGACAAGTCACAACCAAAGTTTGGGAAAGACAGACTTGTTCCAACCAATATTTTGATGTTTTAATATAACAGAATGTTATTTTACAAAATTCACCGTTTTCAGTCCAAATATGTCATTCGTGTTGATCCAAAGGTGGGGGGGGGGGGGGGTCGTTGGCATCATTTCACATAGACTGGAGTGAGACTATTGGCGTTTCAGAGTGTGATCTCCTTCACAATAAAATATCTTTGGTGGAACATCAAGATAACGGCATCGTCGTCTTCTTCACTTTTCAATGATACTGGCTTTGAGTCTCGTTATCTGCCAACGATATAATACTGTTTAATGTTAAATGCTGTTTTGGCTGATCGTTTTTCCCGGAGCGGGACGTTTCCATTCATTGTCTATGTAAGAAGCCCTGTAATGCCATCGCGGCGAGTTTCGAGAGACGGCGCCTCCTGCAAGCTTTTTTTTTTAAACTGAGCATTGTCGATCTAAAATAAAGACAGATTCAGCAACTGCATAGCTTATTTCTCGCCTAAAATGTTTTCAGAAACACGTTTTGGTGAACTATTTTCGTAAAATAAAGTAAGATTGGGAAGGTTGGGTGCATGGTGTGTTTGTGTGCGCATGCGTGGGACACACGTCTCGCAGCCATATATGAGCTGACTGAAGGAGAGCGTTACCTTTGAGAGAATGTTTATATACTTTGTTGAATATGTATCCATGTTAACGTTGTGCAGTTTAGAACAGAAACAGTCTGTTGTTTAATGTGCATCTGACATCAAGTTACTTTCCTCTGCTACTTAATGTTCTGAGGTTGCTGGCAGCTTTTTTTTTTTTTTTGCATTTTCGTTCAGACCTATTATTATTAGTGTGTTGTCTCTGCATACTAGGTGTTGCCTAGTAGCCGAAGACATGCTCATTTTATTTTGTGTAGAAAAAAAACATGGCAGTCTTAAATTACAAATAGAGCATTTTATTTTGATGGCTTTCAGGTTTATTGTTTTCGTAAATTATTAAAATGTGTTGACAAAAGTCATTTAGTGATCTGATTATATCTGTTTCATAATATGTCAGCAAGCAATGCATCAAGACTGTGTTGTAGATGTGGAAGCCTTTCCCCTTGTAAAGTTAACCATATCCACCTTTCATATGATGCAAACATAATGTGGGTGATATTAATGTAAGATGATTGCACAAGAGATTGACACTGATATGTGCTTTTGTTGATTCTTTTTAAAGAAATGGCAGAGACTCAGAAAACCAATCCAGCGTGGCAGCATTTCAGCGAGACGACTCCTGCAGCACTGGCTGACACTTTTTCAGCACTTTACTTGTTCTACCTCACCTGCTGTTAATATTTGTTCAATATTGTTCTACTTGTTCTTGTTCTAACTCACCTTTTTTAAGTTCAATACATATTCCATCTTAAATTGACACTTGTAATATTTGTTATCAGTGTAATTTTTAACATGTAAATTGAGGGAGCAAAAGTAATATTGGCTCCAAATATCGGCTCAAGAAAATTGGCAGGCCGTATCGGTCATCGGCCAAGACTGATGATCAGAAAATCGGTATCGGCATCGGCCCTAAAAAATCCATATCGGTCGATCCTTAATCTGGACAGTTCTTTTCCAGAATGAGAGCTCAAAGAGGAAGACGCTATCTATGTAGCACAGCTAGCGTCAGGGCTGAGGTGCAGATGGAGCTGGGCCTGGCTAAAGGTTCAGGTCAAGAAATGAATTAGAGCCATCCCATGTCTCATTATTACTGAGGATATTTTCTTTGAGCACAGGGTGTCTGTAGGTCCTTGCATAAAAGCACCAGATGTGTTAAATGATTCATGTGAATCAAAACCTTTAAAAAGTAGGAGTAAAAATACATGAAAAGAAGCAACCAACTAGTTAGAATCTATAAGACAAGTCAATAAAAAGATAAAGGATAAATAAAGAATAGTAAAAGCAACAGGTGACATGTAGGTTAAAACCAATAAAAAGAAAGAACACAATAAAAGTAATAATCCAGACCTTCAACCAGACTCCTGGGGCTCGTTCCAGAAAGCAGGTTTTCCTGAAACTCTGAGTTTGTTAACCCTGAGAAGAGGGAAACTCTGAGTTTTCCGTTCCAGAAAGAGAGAGAACTCAACCTTTAGGTCAGTTACCATAGTAACCAACTCTGTGAACCTAACCTGCTCGCTGGCAGGTTTGCTTCAACAAACCCTGAGTTTCTCCTACATGGCTCCGCCTTTTTCCGGAATCTGAACCAACTGAAAACAATGTCCGTCCTTTCCTCGTCAACCATCGATATGGAAATAAAAGTGATTCTAGCAGCTTTACGTCGGGAGAGGATTTTGATTACTTAGAAGGAAATTACCGTTTCTCCTACCGATCACATATCTAAACAATATTCTCCGACATTTTCAACATTTCATATCACGGACATAATCCAGATTCTTTGCAGAGCTCTAGATTTTTTGCGAACGGGAGTTTTCTGAAAAAGGACATTTCTTTGTTGAAATAGCTGCTTATATTTACTGTTTAATATGTGAAATATGATTAAAATCATATGCCTTAGTCTACATATTTGTGCAATATTCTTATGCTTAATTTTCAGCTGCAGCCACTTTCTTTTTGTGCCTGGGGGGATTACACCGATATGAAAATGATTGTTTGCTCATTGCGCTACTTTGTGAACCACGGGAGTTGAACCTCTGTCGCCTGAACCGTAGGCAGCGTTGCTAACTGTTACACCAGTGTCACGCTGTGGGACTGTAAGTAAAGACTTATCACCTTTAGATCAATCGACTGTTTCATTCATTTATACACATTAGGGATCAACCGATATTATCGGCCGATTTTGACGTTTTTTGAACGTATCGGTATCGGCCGATTCGGACTGCTGTTTTGGCCGATCGTTTTTCCCGGCATTTACAATCAGGCGCCGCAGACAGCTGCGTGTTGCTTGGTAGCGCTGACACAAGCCTGGACATTCCCCTCCCTGCAGTTGTCATGTCTCACTCTATGTTGTAGTTTTTGTCTCTGTCTGTTATTTTGGAGTATTCACCTTTCCTCTCGTTTCAGATCCTCTCTCCCTGCCCTTGTGGTTTCTCCTCCCTCAGTGATTGACTTCCCCCGCCCTGATTACCTTCACCTGTTTCCCATTACCTCCCCTCTGTGCATATATAGTCCCTGTGTTTTCCCTGTCCGTTGCCAGTTCGTCTTTTGTCCCCGTGCTAAGCGTTCCAGCCTTTTCCTCAAAGTTTCTAGTGTTTGACGGTTTTTAACTTCTGCCTGTTTTCCCTCGACCCTGTCTCTGCCTAACCCCTGCCGGATTTGTTTGCCTCCGCTGACTGACCTCCTGTGTACCGAACCTGTTTTAAGTAAAGACTTTATTACTTCATCCGTGCTGTATCTAGTCGTGCTTTTGAGTCCATACAACTGTCGTCACCCAGTCGTGATAGCAGTAGTGAGAGCATGGTCTTCAAAACAAAGGTGAGTTTTAAACTTTCTTTAACTGTTTAGCTGAGCTGAAATGTTGCCTTGTGCTTTGAAAGTGGAAACACTCAATGTCAAAAACATTGCTCCGTTTTGCTTGAAACTATGATAAAACCAGGGCTCTCAAGTGTTTTACTGAGTTCAGAGTGGGATTTTGGCTGAGGCTGCGGAGTCAGCGGGGAGGAGGGGAGGGGGGGTTGGTGAGTGATCGGCGAGTAGTTTAGGATCGGGGACGTACTGCAGTCGGGGTGAGAGAGAAATCCGACCGGCACCTGCTGCATTTACACCGTGCCATCATTCATGGCCGTAATAAACACTATTACTGCTTTGTACATGTTGTGGAAGTCCCGGACACACCGGGAAACTAAACGCCGTCCTGTTTACTTTTACCGGAGCGGGACGTTCCCATTCATTGTCTATGTGAGAAGCCGTGTATGCCGTCGCGGCGAGCTCTCGATAATCTTTTAAACTGAGCGTTGTCGATCTAAAATAAAGACAGATTCAGCAACTGCATAGCTTATTTATTTATTATAAACACGTTTCGGTGACTATTTTCGTAAGATAAGAGGGAGGTGGGAGGCTGCGAGGGGAGAACGATACGAGCTCGGAGGAGCACAGAGGGGAGGGGTGTGTGTCCGTGTCCCACTCGATGACGCGCACGCACACGTCTCAGCCATATATGAGCTGACTGAAGGAGAGCTTTAACTCTGAGAGAATGTTTTTATAATTTGTTGATGGCAGACTTAACTTACAAATCAAGCATTTTATTTCGATGGCTATTTTCAGGTTTATTGTTTTCGTAAATTGTTAAAATGTGTTGACAAAAGTCATTTAGTGATCTGATTATATCTGTTTCATAATATGTCAGCAAGCAATGCATCAAGACTGTGTTGTAGATGTGGAAGCCTTTCCCCCTTGTAAAGTTAACCATAATGTGGGTTATATGAATGTAAGATGACTGCACCAGAGATTGACACTGATATGTGCTTTTGTTGATTCTTTTTAAAGAAATGGCAGAGACTCAGAAAACCAATCCAGTGTGGCAGCATTTCAGCGAGACGACTCCTGCAGCACTGGCTGACACTTTTTCAGCACTTTACTTGTTCTACCTCACCTGCTGTTAATATTTGTTAAATATTGTTATACTTGTTCTTGTTCTACCTCACCTTTTTTAAGTTCAATAAATATTCCTTTTTAAATTGAGATTCGTAATATTTGTTATCAGTGTCATTTTTAACATGTTAATTGAGGGAGCAAAAGTAATATTGGCTCCAAATAACGGCTCAAGAAAATTGGCAGGCCGTATCGGTCATCGGCCAAGACTGATGATCAGAAAATCGGTATCGGCATCGGCCCTAAAAAATCCATATCGGTCGATCCCTAATACACATTAAGTCAGGCAGTGATTATCTGCCACGCCAACTGTCTCCATTTTGATGCCGTTACGTTGCTCCGCTTTCCAAGGATGACCTCGTTTTCTACATAAAAATATCCCTAACTCTCTCCCGGTTGCCATGGTGATTCGTAGTATCGGAGCTCCATTGATGATGGCTTTGTAGAGTCGGCAGGCACGTGCGTAACTCAGAGTTTACATCCTCAGAGTTGACTGAACTAATTCAGAACAGCTGTTCTGGAAACGAAAACTCAGAGTTGGTCGACCCAGAGTTCAAGGTTCGGTTCAGAGTTGGTTGAGCCTGCTTTCTGGAACGGGCCCCTGGACGGTGCCGCTAGAAAGGAATGTTTCCAGTTTAGTTTTAAAGGACAACAGCATCGGGGCTCACCCACCATGATGAAAAGCTAAAGGCACTTTCACCAGTTTTCCTGGAGAGCCGGGGAATAACCAGACGGCCTGTTCTAGACCACCTGAGAGGTCTGGCTGCTTGGTACCTCACAAGCCTGTCAGAGAGATATTGAGGTCCCAGACCATGTAGGGTCTTAAAAACACCATTAACATGAACAAATCAATTCTAAAATGGACTGGAAGCCAGTGAAATGACCTGAGCACAGCTGTTATATGGTCCTACTTCCTGTTTGTACTTCTCTACTGAAAGGAGTTTGGTAAGACTTTAGATGGAAATGAGGGACGAGAGATGAAAGGTCACATTTACCCTCCGTTCAACAAGATGGACCCTCAAAACAGGAAGTGATGTCACAGGTCTGACAGACAGACAGGTGTGTCCTGCCAGGTGAAGCTCAGCAGTCTATGGAGGGTCTGAAGCTTCCAGAAACCAGCCCACTTCTCTACATTCTAGGACGTCATTGTCCTGGAGAACTTTACAGTTCAGTCCAGTGGAAACCACTGACTGTCACTGGGACAGAGGAAGGAACATACTGGGAACACTGCTGTCATAGATGATGTCATAGATGATGTCACTGAGGGGCTCACCTGAGCAGGTGAGATTCAGGATGGAGGAAGAGGAATCTGATGTTGCACACTCCCTCAGAGTGGATCTATAATGAACACAGTCAGACCTGATCCTCCACACAGGTCTGTCTGAGGACTCCTCTCTCTCTCCTACAGAAACAGCAGAGCCACAGTCCAGCTCTCTACAGACAACAGCTGCTTCCTTCAGGGTCCAGACATAGTAATAGCCAACCACTGGTCTCCAGTCTCCCCGTCTCACCTCCAGTGTTCCAGCACAGCGACTGGCTCCTCCCACCAACCTGACAGGCTCTGAACAGAAAGAAGAGAGTCTTCAGTCAAAGAGCAAAGTGAGTTTGATGAGAACAGAAATGAACCAGATCAAAGCTGCAGCTCCTCTTCTACCTGAGCAGGTGAGTCCAACAGCTTTGCCAGGTGAGCAGGTGTTTCTATCTGAGCCTGAGCTTCTACAGTCCAGGAGAGCAGACTCATGGCCTCCACACTGGAACTCTTTGGTCCACGTTGGAGCCCCCACGTCTCCATAGAGCGCCCCCTGGAGGACTGAAGGAGCCCCACAGCCAAGCTCCCTACAGACCACCTCTGCATCCTGCTGGTCAAAGTCAGCTTCACACACTGAGGACCACCACTGGTTGGACTGGTTGGACTTCACCTCCAGTCTGCCTGAGCACAGACTAGTCCCATTCAGCAGCCTGACAGAGTCTGGAGAGATGATAGAAGATCAAATAGAGAGAGAGAAAAGACACCAGACACCAGAGAAAAAGATGTCATGAAACTATTCAGTGATTCAAACTGGACTCAAAACAATTCCACCATCAGTTCATCATTTACAGTTTTTCTAATTGCTTTGCCACAATTCTCAAAAGATAATGAATATTTTCTAAACAACATGTGTAAACCTCCAAACCACTGGCCACTGCTTCACAACAGATTATCATTTCTCATTCTTTTGAATAAATTGCAAATGTTTAAGCACATATATGCAAATGAGTACAATTATCTACAATTTGCACAATTAATGATTGAACATATCTTGCTGATCAAAACTGATTATCTAAATGTGTCAGCATATATACCATGAATATCATTATGTACTATGGAGTATTTTCTAACGTCCACTAAACTGGTAAATTGTCTGTCAGGAGAAACTTGAACTTCACTAACCAATGAGGAGTTTGTCCCATCTTACATCAACCAATCACACGTCATCTCCAGTCAGCTGACAGGTGCTATTCATGAGTACGGCTGTTACCAAACATATTTATAGAGCTGGACTACAACAGAATAACCACAATGTCTGAACATGGAGGAACCTGCTCAGGTACATCATGAACAGGGCAACTGTAACCGTTTCCATGGAAACGTGAGTGCAGTGAGTAATACTGTAAAAGAAACTTGTACTGATGAAATCAGCATGTGGATAGTATTCAGTTTAGTGTTCAGTTCACTGGACAAACAGAACATTCTAGTAGAGGAAACATTCAGGGTCAACTAAAGAAATAGGACAAACCTGAAATGTGGATATAAGGAACATTTCCAGGCTCCACTGCCGTCCTGAAAAACATCTCAACATTCTGACCACCATTGTTTCCATGAGGTCAAAGGAACTTTTCATTTGGAGGGCAGAGACTTTTTATATGAGACACTAACTTTGTTTTGAAGCACGACTTCAATGTTTTGAGTGAGTTCTGACCTTTTGCAGGTGAGTTATGGTGTTGTGTTGGAACATGGAAGCTATTTAGACAAATCAGGTTCTGAGAATATTAACAAAGTTTCAAGAGATGAGCCAAAGAAATTGAAATAAACTGTAACACCAGAACATGTTTAGAACACCACAGCCTGCAGCAGTGTTACATCACATTTACATGAATACACCCTAACAACTGTTATCCATTGTTCAACACTTTCAATATGTTTTCAAGCAGAAACACATCATCATCTGCAGATCCTCTATTCTGTTCCTTCTGCTCAGAGACTCCAGAAACGTTGCTCTCCACACAGAGAAGTTACAGCTTTGGATTCTCTCTTATCTTCCTGAGAATAAAGCTGTGTTTAGAAACAGAGCTGTAAGATGTAAAAGCCATCAGGGCTGGACTCTCTCCTTCTAAGGAGGTGTTCAGGGTGAAGGACTCCACGTGGGGGTGGAGATACTGACGAGCCCCCGACTGAGCTGCTCAGAGTTGTGGCCACTTTTGGTGCCTGCTATGGTGGCAACCAAAGAACCTGCTGGTGGAAACCAGCGGCTCAGAAAGCTGTGGAGCTGAAGAAGGAGTCCTTTCAGGCTGCTTGGTGGTCGGCCCAGAGGACTCCTGAAGCAGCACACGTGGAGGTTTCTCTCATACAGATATCTTGGTGCATTCAGCAGCTGATTTACTGACACTGAGCTCATCAGTCTGCTGCTGTTCTGGTACATGACTGATGATGTCATAGATGATGTCACTGAGGGGCTTACCTGAGCAGGCGAGATCCAGGATGGAGGAAGAGGAGACTGATGTTGCACACTCCCTCAGAGTGGATCCAGAATGAACACAGTTAAACCCGATCCACCACACAGGTCTTCTTGAGGACTCCTCTCTCCGTCCTACAGAAACAGCAGAGCCACAGTCCAGCTCTCTACAGACAACAACTGCTTCCTCCAGGGTCAAGCCATAGCCAAACACTGGTCTCCAGTCTCCCTGATGTCTCATCTCCAGTGTTCCAGCACAGCGACTGGCTCCTCCCACCAACCTGACATCATCAGGCTCTGAACAGAAAGAAGAGAGTCGTCAGTGAAAGAAGTGAAGATTCTGCTTTCTTTCTCTCTTGTTAATTTCTCTATTTACCTGTTGAGTTGTGATTTCCTTCAACCTGGAGTCCTGGAGAAACACAAACATATATATTGTTTTCATTCAATGAAATAAAATCAACAAACATGTTTTCAAATGATGTTGAAGAGAGCGAATATCTGGTCGATGTGACCACTGCTCTTTGAAAATCCTGTTTGTGTCCACTCCTGCCTCCGTCCTTCTGAGGACAAGCAGATGATGGAGGGAGACAGGAGAGAGACAGACAGCAGATGATGGAGGGAGACAAGAGAGAGACAGACAGCAGATGATGGAGGGAGACAGGAGGGAGACAGACAGCAGATGATGGAGGGAGACAGACATGGAAATATCCAAATCATATGTCATTACTAACCCTTTTCGATAATCAATCATTACTTTTGAAAATCTTCATGGAAAATTAGGTGAAAAGTGTGTTTTATGGTCACAAAGGTGACCGGTGGGATAATGTCTATGTTAGCATATTTCTCCTTCACAGTCTTATAAAATACTTCTAAAATGTAAAACTCTGTTTCTGGCAGCATCTCCATCATCGCCACTAAAATACTTCATCACATGCTAGTGTGACTATTTTACATATCAAAAGTCCTCATACATCACCGATATGATTACAGAAAGCAAACTAAAACATCTCCTTTATTGTAACATTGTGACTTTTGTAAAATGTATTGAAACCTTCATGTTCTAACTTTGTTCTAACATTTTATCTTGTACTTTAGTTCAATATTACTTTAGTGCATTCATTGTAACATTGTAATAATTAATCTGTAGACCAGTCACATGATTCATTTACAATATAGGGGTTATTCAGGATAGAGGTATTCTGCATTCAAGAAGAGGAAAGCATCAAACTAAACTTTGATATATACATGTATGTATTTATGTATGTGTGTGTGTGTGTGTGTGTGTGTGTGTGTGTGTGTGTGTGTGTGTGTGTGTGTGTGTGTGTGTGTGTGTGTGTGTGTCTCCCCCTCATAGTCCATATCTGACCCATCACTATCACCATCACTGAGGACAGCATCTTTCTCATGTTGAGGGCTAGCTGTAATATTGCATGCCTTGTGTGGGCGGGCCCCTCGGTCCAACATATGCAGCATGTTAGTGTGTGTAAGTTCAACTAGAAGACAGAAGAGAAAGTTAGGTAGAACAACAACTCTGTATGTGTACAAGTTGAAGAATGCCCTGTCTTCTCATGATAGGATTACTTGTTCATGTCCTTAACACAATCATGTCTGATCACTAATGTCACTTATTAATCATCTAGTTTCTTTGATCGTCTGTTATACTTCTCTATGAGTCGTATCTTCCCATCTTTTTTTTCTTATTTAATTAATGACATGTTTCTGTTTGTGTCCGTGTGTTTCTGTTCAATGTTTTGTCTAAATTGTGTTTTCATTGTATTCATGTTGTTCGGGACCCCCTGGAAAACGAGATGGTACATCCCAAGGGCTTATTCCTAATAAAGAACTCCAAACAAGTACATGTACATCTAGATACTGTACATTGTGTTATCCCACTGGTCACAACATGTTTCTTCATTCTGTGACTTCAGTGAACAGAGTTGAGTGATTGTAAATACATATATCAATACTAAACATCTTAAAGATTATGTGAACCAGAAATATTAGTCTTATCTTCATATTAACATACTTTACTAAGCTTGTTTTGTCGGAGCTTTCATGCAGCCATCCTCCTCTACAGGTGCAACCAGGAAGTAATCAGCTCTGGTCATGTGACATTTACACTAAACATGCAACACTGCACATATGTCATTGAGAGGTTTTATTACTTCAATACTTTCTGGAAATGGATCGATACAATATTCAGTAATGTTTGTAGGACCTGTTAACTGAAAATGTTTTCATGGTTACTATAGTGACCGATGGGATTAAATTTAAAGTGCACAGTTTAACCAATGTTAATGTTATTTAATTTACCTGACAATAAAAGTTCATGTAGTTGAGGTGTTTTAATGTGAAGCAGCAGCATTTAAATGCAGCTCTGACACAGAGTGAACAGGAAACAGTGAGGATGATCAATCAGATGGACTTACACACAGTAACACTGATCACATGCTGCATCGTTTGTCACAAGTCTGAATATATGGCGGACTAACAACACCAACCGCTGCACAGAGAGATGCTTACTGAATATACATACAGTGATTGTAGAAATAATACATGTAACCACTTCAAAACATTCATTTCACAAATACTTATTTACAACAATGATAACTGCAGCTTAGAAAAACATAAGTAGACACTGGCTGCAGCCCAACCCTCCCACAGTAGAAGAATGGACAGATATGATTAATGATAGATACTGAATGGGAAGAAAATCACCTTTTCACTTCATATACAAATGGATAAATTCACAAAAATATGGTCAAAATGGGTCTCCTTCATGAAAAGACACAGACGGATCTAAGGGAAGTAACGGATTAAATATGAAAGTGTCCTCAGCTAATTGAACGGTCATTTTAAAAGCTGATAGACAATCTCCCTACAAAGGTGTTTCCTCTTTTCATGTATTATTTTCCCACACACCCCTGCTCTATTTCACTTGTTCTAATGTTGGGAAAAACCTGATTCTTATCCCCTCCTCTCCAATGTTTTATTTTTATAGTTATATATAATTATCCATGTAAATGTGTACACAATCTGTGTCCATTTATAAAAATGAATATATTATTGGTTTCACAGTCGTTGGTAAAAAGCATGTAATTTGAACTCCAGCTGTAATTCATTCTATCAGCCGCTAGAGGGAGATAGAGGGCCATAAATCCAACCGTCCGAATACAGGGAAGTACATCTCTCATGTGAAGAGATGCACAAAGATGCTCCTGAAGTACAAAGCTGAAATCTAAAAACTGCAGTTTAAGAGCAGCAGAGAACTTTACAGAGGATAACATGTTTGAGAAATATAATTTAAAAATGTTATGGAATGTAAGGGCAGAGAAGAAAATACAAAGAGATATGTTTGCACTGAAATAATATATGACTCAGTAATGTTTGTTTCTGTGTGAAGTTCACAACATTTTTCTGATGAAAATAGAAAAGTAGTTGTTAAAATATGGATTTTTCTGAAAAATAGATATGTAAATAGTAAAATGTTGATTTTTCTCACGAAAAAATAGAAATGTTAAAAATGTTGGCCCACTAGGGAGCCTTGTCTGGGTCATGTGTTCTTGAGAGCCAAATCATCTGTATTTTTTTTAAATTGGTATAATAAACTTTGATTGCTAGTATATATGTTGTTGTATTTCTTAAATGAGTGAGCTATAGTAGGCCAATGAAGTGACAAGGTTATAATGGTGGAAGTGTATGGTGATATATCTGGCCCTCTGGTCGTGAGGTGAACATTTGTGTGTCCCTCCCTTTCATCAAAGCTGCCCTCCCTGTTCTGGATGAACTGCTTTTTACTTCCCTGTGATCAAAAGCAAGGAAAACATGATTGATGTATGAAATACTCTGAAAAAACAAACAAACAAGAAATAATAAATGACTGAAATAGAATGAAAACCTCTGATTGGATGAAAACCCCGTGGAGTGGAGCCTGGCGGTGTTGATGTATGTGAGCAGTTTACTTCCCTGTAGGGCTGTCAAAATTACTCTAAAATGACGTTCAAATATTCCCTTTAAAAAAACACATATATTCAAACATATTCATATTTCTGGTTGTGCATTAGGCACGTCAATAACAGGACAAATTAATACAACGAGACATAACTACTTGTATTGGTAATTTATTTAAGTTTAAACATATTCAACAACATATTACCTACAAAAATAAGGAAATTAACTGATGGACAAGCAGCCCTCTCTCTCTCTCTCCCTCTCTCTCTCTCTCTCTCTTCCTCTCTCTCTCTCTCTCCCTCCCTCCCTCACTCTCTCACCCCCTCCCTCTCTCTCCCTCTCACGCTCTCTCTCTCTCTCCCCCTCCCTCCCTCCACATATCGGTTTAAATGAACGACAACAATAAACAAATGCTGATCAAGAGTTTAGAGTAATTTAAGGTTGTGATTCTTGTCCTAAATATGTCAGGCTTCATTCAGTGGTTGAAACAAATATTATTAACATTAATTGAAGTTGCCACTGTTTGTTTTTTTTTAACGTATGATTCAAAATAATTTTCACATTCGAAATTCTGTTTTTAACAACTATTCGAATATATATTGGAATTTAGAATATTTGTCGACAGCCCTACTTCCCTGTGATCAAAAGCAAGGAAAACATGATTGATGTATGTAATACATACTAAAAAAGAAATAATAAATGACTGAAATGGAATGAAAACCTCTGATTGGATGAAAACCCCGTGGAGTGGAGCCTGGCGGTGTTGATGTATGTGAGCAGTTTGTTCTCAGTTAAAGATCCAACACAAATAATATCACATCATCTTTAAAGCAGAGTCCTACCTGAGATCCACAGCAACAGCACCAACAGGGGGTCCATGATGTGCAGGTAGACCGTCTGTCTGCCCGCCTGTCTGTCTCTGCTCTGATAAAGACCTGTGCTGTCCTCAATGTAGATCTGTGTACAGGAAGAGGTGGAGCTTTACTCTTTACTTAGAAACATTTCTCAGAACTGCATTTCTGGGAAACTAAAAAACTTTTAATCGGACAAGAATCTGCCTACTGAGGACATATTATATGACTGTTACTATGACAACCAGGAAACCAGGAGATGTTCCTATGAGATAAATGCTGTCAGTGTCGTCTTATCACTTTGATCAATGTTTCAACATCAAGTCTTTCAGAGGAGACTGGATTACAGCTTATATTAACTGTTGATGGATCTATTGAATGTTTTAGTAATCAATCATTGAGTCTATAAAACACCAGTAAACGGTATAAAATGTGCAGCCCAGTCTGTCAGAATCCGAGGTGAAGTCTTTAAATGTCTTGTTTTGTCCGACCAACAGTCCAAAAGCCAAAGAGATTCAGTGGATGTGGATCTCTGCAGGAAGCTCCGAGCTGTCCATTCCTGTTGGATTCCTTCTAACTTCTGAATTCAAACATCGTCCCTCAAACTCGTAGCAGGAAAATGATGATGAGAAACGGTGCAGGATGATATTTGAGTGTTTCAGTGTGTCGTCTCCTTGTTGACTGCAGTCTGTGTGTAACTGCTGCTGTAACTGACTGTGTCTCAATCAGTTCACTGACATCATGTTTCAGTCTGACTTTGACTTTCATTCGTCCTTCATAAAGCAGCAGGATGTTTTCAGCTCTGCTGCTTTCTTTATTCAGAACACCTCATATTTTATTGCTCTGGAGGCTCATTTTATTCTGAACCTGTAAATCTGTTTGTGTTGTTTTAGCTGCATTCGGCCTCCAGAGGGGTTCCACCTTTGTCACGGCCTCCTGCACCGCTTTAATCTGGCGCTCAAATACTCTAGAAAACAACTTTGACAGGTACGGTGGCTGAGGAGGGACATACAGGGTGAACTTTACAATAGTGATCCAGCGCTTTATCAATACATTACAACCAGAATCAAAGAGAGGGAGTGAGGGGGGCTCACAGTCTGGTTATGGGACCAGCCGGTCATAAACTGATGCACGGTGAACCTTTGCTGAACAACATGAACAGCTTCATGAACACAATTCAATAACATTCATGAATATAGGCCAGAGATCTTCAACATGGGGTCCGGGACCCATAGGGGGTCCACAGATTTCCAGCAGGGGGTCCCCAACATTATTTGATCCCAAACCTTTTTTTCTTACAAAATGTAAAATATGTTCAAAAATACACATTAACATTAATATAACATCTAATAAGCAAATATAAATGTTAAGTGTTGTGTAAATGTGAAATTGTGATGTAGAAATGCCAATATAGATTTACAATATGTTCTGTAAATATATATTTCTGTCAACAATTATTATTTTAATGGCTAAGCATTGCATACATACATCATTACAAAGTACCTGTATACATGGCACTATAGGCTGCACTACACATTATTATTGGCCTGGCTTAATAAGGAACATGATTAATATGATATGTAATAGGGGGCCCTCCACCGTGTCACTATCAGCCAAGGGGCCCTTGGCCTGGAAAACGTTGAAGACCTCTGATATGAATGAATGTAAAAATATGGTCACACTGTTTAAATAATGACAGTAGGCTACTTCACTGGATGGAAACTTGGAATGAGCAGTGGGATAACCGGAATGAACACATTAGTTTCCCAACAAAGTGACTGAGATACAGATAAGACTGATAGATCCTGGATCTTAGCCCGGTCTGGAGCAGGCTAGTTCCACAGGATACATCTCCATGGTGACCGATGCCATGACATGAGACATACTTTCATGGAACTGGATCAAGGCTAACTTCAGCCAGGACCTGGACCTCTGGACTCTGGAACTAACCCCGGACTCTGAACCTGACCCCGGACTCTGGATCTGACCCCGGACTCTGAACCTGATCCCGGACTCTGGACCATCTCTGAGTATGTATACTATAGGGTTGGGCATCGAGATCCGGTTCCAAATAGGAACCGTTTCCTAATCTCCGGTTCCGGAACCGTTAAGAGAAGCTGTTGGAATTGCGATCCTTTTTTTTTCGGTTCTTAAACGTCTGCACTACTTTGTTTGTATTACTCCGCCCTGCGTACGGAGACTCCGCGATAGAACGAAGAGCGTCACTCACTCAACATGGATGGCAGAAGAAGACGCCGCTCGAAAGTCTGGCTTCATTTTAATTTGAACAAAGATGGATTAGCACAGTGCAACATATGTGGAAAACTACGCGCTACTTAGTAACGCGTTACTGTAGTCGGACTACTTTTTTCAGTAACGAGTAGTCTAACGCACTACTATTGCCAAAGCAGTAGTCAGATTAAAGTTACTTATCCAAATACACGGCGTGTTACTATTTTTGTCAGTAAAAAAAAAAGATCTGCTTTCTTCTTGCGTCTCGGGGATGACGTATGTTAGCCGACACCTTCACGGACGGTCGCGTGTAGTCGCTATACCGGCAGAAACGTAAACAATGGAGGGGGAGAGATACGCATTTTCCAGCTGGAAATACAAGCATTATTTCGACTTCATCTCAGCAAAAGATGGCAACATAAAGGTTCGTTGTACACTCTGTGTTAACAACAAAGTGTTGTCTACTTTCAAGAATACAACGTCAAACTTGAAAAAACATTTAGAGTCACAGCATGGCACAACCACATTAAACGAGCCGGTCCCGCCCGGTAACGGTGAAAAGGCGCAGCGTGTGAATAAACAAGACGAGTTCTCGATTTCACGGAGCTCCTGCTAACTCAGTCTGTGCTGAAATGCGAGCGGAGTCTCTCTTGAGTGTTTAGTGGAGAAATGTCTCGCTGCTTGCTGGCCCCGCCCCCTCCCTTCGTCATCACGCCGCTCATACTTGAGGACTGTGCTCATTTGTTTCATAAAACCAATCCTTGCTGCTCTAATGCCGGTTCAATATTCATAAAATGTTCATTCATGATGTTACTGCCATTACAATATGCAAACAATTATTTAAGTTAAGTGAAGTCAAGAAAGACTGTCTTTATTTGTTTTATATAAAACATGTATTTTCTATCAGGACATAGTTTTCAAGTGCAACTTAAAATGGATACATTGTTGATGTTACTGTTAAAAAAGCACATCAATAAAGTGAGTATTGGCAAAATCGGTAGTTGGCAGCTGTTGAATGTAACTAATAAAGTAACTTGTAATCTAACTTAGTTACTTTTGAAATCAAGTAGTCAGTAACTTAACTAAGTTACTTTTTAAAGGAGTAGTCAGTAGTCAGATTACTCTTTCAAGGTAACTGTGGCAACACTGGACCTGTTGACCTGCACCTCAAAGAATCAGAATCGAGAATCGTTTAGAACAGGAATCGAAACAGAGGATCGGGATCTGGATCGGAATCGATGCCCAACCCTACTCCTATGTGATTATGTTCCTTTATATTTACTTACTGTACTATTTACTGTACATAATGAGCTGACCTTCCTTTCAGTAATGTCGTATTTTGCCTGTTGAATACCTAAAGTGAGGCTTTGTCAGGACTACATGAGATTTTGCTCTTGTATCTGAAAGAGAAGCCGAGTCTGTGGAGCTGAATACCTCTAATTAGCACCTTGTTACTCCACGTAGGTCAGAGGTGAAAGGTTTAAATTCCTCCTCAGAGTTAATCCTGTCTGCATTAAACTGTCACATTATCGCCTGTGTTGAACTCACTGTGACCTCTGCACCTTCAGACATCGCTGTCCAGTCCAGTCAGGAAATACAGTCCCTCCACATAACAACTAAATAAATCATAAAAAACACAATTCATAAGTACGGGGAATGAATTAATATGGACATTTTTAACAGAATTTTCTCTCCCTCTCATCTCTTCAGGTCAATGACCTCCCAGATTTCCTCCACGGGAAGGACCGGGAACTCTGCCAGCACATCCGAATCACCTACGTCCCACAAGCCTGCTGTGAGGGGCCGTGATTGGATGAGGAGAGACAGGAGGGTGGGACTTCCTCCTGCATCCCCGCCCTCTCGCAGACCCAGCCACTGCCCAACACCACGCACCTCAGAGGGTAAAAAACTAAACTTTTTACAAACAAGTGTCATTCTCCAACAAAGTCTTAAGAATAAGGTCAGTGGCACATTAACTGGTGTTTTGGCTTTGCAGACCAGCACGTTGGATTTGCTAATTCATTAATTCATTGAGACTATTAATGCCAAGGTTGCAGCTTAGATCAGTTACAGGCCAAGGTTTATAAGAGCGGCTGTGACTCAGGAGGAAGAGCAGGTCTCACACTCATCACCCAGTTAGTGTTTCCAGCTCGTGTCCTTGAGAAAGATCCCAAATAGCTCCTGATATCCAGGCCAGCGCCTTGCATGGCTGTTTTGCCACCAGTGGTGTGAGAGATGGATGAAACTACGACCTGCAAGGCACCGTTGCAACCACGCTACCAATGCAATCAGAGGACTTTAGCACTTAGCTGTAAAGTTCACCTTCAATAATGGAAGCTAACGTTGGAAACAGCTTCACAACAGAAGCCCAAAATCCAAGATTGGCGACGGCCAAAGAGCTGAACTCGAGACTCTAAAACCGTAGTCCACCAACCAATGGGTGACATCACCATGACTACGCCCGCTTCTACTCTACAGTCTTTGGTTAAAATATGTGTTCATCTACTCTGGGTATTTGGTGAAAATCTGTAACAGCAGTGAAGATGGTGTATATATTTTATGTCTTGGTTTCTTTCCCTTAAAATGCAGCTTTAACCCTCCTGGGTCTTTTTTCCCTGACAGGATATCCTGCACAGAGGTAAGAATCACACACACACACACACACACACACACACACACACTGGTTGCTCTTACTTTTTAGTACCAAACGGTCTATAAAATTGGTCCAAAAAGCTTCTTAAATGTAATTTAATTCTACTTTGAAACAAATGGATTTCCCCCCATCGATCACTATTTTTATTCACAACTAAAGGAATGATTTGACACTTCAGACTCTGAGCTGCCCTGCTTGGTGTTGCTTTATGTGTCTAGTTTTGCATTTTCCCCTGCAAAGTGTGCTGCATAGATTCTGTCTGGGCGTCAGGGAGAAAGACAAACCTTTTGAGCTCTAAAACCTTTACAGCTGTGTTTGTCTGCAGGGCTACAAGTGAGGAGGAGGGTTCAACTTGAGGGGGTTAAATACCTGCATGTATGTGTGTGTGTGTGTGTGTGTGTGTGTGTGTGTGTGTGTGTGTGTGTGTGTGTGTGTGTGTGTGTGTGTGTGTGTGTACATGGTAGCGTGGCGATCTCTAGAAGGCAGCGTTCTCACTAAAACGCCAAACAGTTCACAAAAAGTTCTCTGCTGGTTTTGTTTGGAAACCAAGTGAATAATGCATGAAGTGAAAGCTCCTTCACTCTGCCTCGCTCTGTAGAGATCCTCTCCACAGTCTCAGGTAGCTCATGACTTCATAAAGAGAGCTTAGTTCACCTGCTCTCATTATTCTTCTTCAATGGGGAATTTGAAGAGGTACGATTGACCTTCTGACCGAGATCCAAATGTTTATTGTTTTTTTGCTCCAGAAATTGACTTAAAGGCTCTGAACAACACAGAATAAATGTAGGGCTGCAACCGGCGATTATTTTCATTGTTTGTTTGCAGATTATTGTTTTTTAATATTCTAAACCAGCCATTTAACAAGTTAAACGTATGGTATTATGGCATTAGGGAATTTTGCAATTAATATTGTAGGTTTTTTTGAGGCATACAATGAATTTGCTTTGGTGTTTTGGTGCATGACGTGAGAATAAGAGAAAATGGAATTAAAAATGAAGTAAAACAATGCAAAAATCAATAAACACAAATATAGAATAAAATTATAATATAAATATTAACAAAAAATAATGTATAATAAATAATGTACAATATATATGAATTTAAATGAAAGAGTGGTAGTTCTGTGGATTGTTGAGGTTTTCATCTTATTTTGATGTAAAACTGTAGAAATTGACCTTCATCAGACTTTTAACCTCAGGGTTCAGGGTCGCTTGGTGTAATCTCCCTCTCTTCTCATAGAACATATAGTATATGAATATCCTCTGGATAAAGTAAACTGAATATCCCTGAGTTGTGGCCAAAACAAGATACCGGTATTTCAACGACATCATCTTCTGGGAAACAATGATCAACATTCTTCACCATTTACATGTTTTTGACCAAACAACTGATCAATAATGGAGAAAATAATCCAGGAATTTAAATGAATCTCCAATGAAAACAGTGGTTAGTTACAGCCCTCATTTGCTGCTGTAACAAAAGTTCATCTCCCTGTTCACCAGGAGCCCCAGTGAAAGGGGGATAGAGGAGGTTCCCATATTAGCACCCACACGTTCTGCCTCCTGTCCAAACCCGGAGACTCTGGGTCTCCTCAGGGTCCCCCACCCTCCACAGCACCCTCCCTCTACTCCCCCACCGGCTCCCCCACCTCTCCTCTGTCCCCCTCCAGTCCCAGACGGAGCGGCCCGGACACTGGCCAGGTACAGACGCCGTTACGCTTCCTGGTTGTAAATATTTGGGGATACAAAATGTGGAAAGATGAGAAGCCGTTGTGTGTTGATGATGTGATGCTCCAGGTCCCGAGGATGATCGGTGCAGGTCTGTCTCGCCTGCTGAGGAGAGGCTTTGTGAGCCGCGGAGAGGAAAGGACGGCTGAGCTGCATCTTTATGCCGTATCACACATGTCCAGACTTTCCCTCCATCTGCAGAGCTCCTGGAACAGCTTCATTATTGTGAGTGATGACGGAGACACAGTGTGTGTTTCTGTTCTACTACAGAATGTAGTGTTAGTCTTCTTAGTAGCTCTGCATTTAATATCCATAGCATGAAAGCATTGATATTTCCAAACATCCCATAAAAAAGGCCAAAACCAACAATGTATTCGTCCGTCTCTCAACCTTTTTCTCAGCTCCCAGTAGACTCCAGTCTTTAAAAACAACTCACTAATATATCATGTCATTTTAAAAAAAGAGGCTTACAGTAGTAGTTTCCTAAAATAGCCGGTCACGAAGTTTGCAAACCAACTGGAGGAGAAAAGGAAAAGCAAGAAAAATAAATGAATCCAAATGTAGGTATTCTTCCTTTCAACAGATACACTCTGAACAAAGTTTGTATTTGTTTCATTTGCAGCTGTGCAATGATTCATTGTGAACACCTGTCAGTCTTTTAGTGCATTGCTCAATTATAAAGGGTTGATTTAGCAACCAAGAACTAGCTATCATTAATAATAATAGCCTTACAGTAACACATATTGAAATGATTCCATAGAGTATTCCTTGTTGTGTTCATACAGTGGATTCAAAGATAAGTCAACAAGGTTTCATCTTGATTTGAGTGTAAACTGCCTTTACATCGACTTCATTGTTGTGTGTGTGTGTGTGTGTGTGTGTGTGTGTGTGTGAGTGTGTGTGAGTGTGAGTGAGTGTGAGTGTGTGTGTGTGTGTGTGTGCGTGTGTGTGTGCGTGTGTGTGTGCGTGTGTGTGTGTGTGTGTGTGACGTCAGAATCGTTTCATATTACTTGCGCAACTATCAACTGAACGCGTCACACCCGCGTGCTTTGACGCCTGTGCAGCACACAGCGCCTGACGTGTAATGTAGTTTCCTCATTGACTTATAATGGTCACGCGTTCACGCGCACGTTCACGCTTGATGGCTGCTGCACGCCTGTGATCACATGACGCGGAGTAACTACGTGTAACATTCATGCGTTTTTTAGCGAACGCATGCATTAACGCTCGCATGAAGATAATTGAACATTTTTGTCAGGCGCTCACATGTACGCGGAAACGACGTGCGGAGACTCTGTCACGCGTAACAAGAAGCTGCGTACATATGAAGCAGCGTGCGCACGTCTGTCTCTCACTGTTTGACAAATGTTGTTACGCGTTCACACGCACGTGCAGTCGCAGATTCTGATGCTGCGCGGCCGGAATTGATCTGCTGTGCGCACCTACTCCGCGTAACTTGAACGCGTAATGTAGTTGCCTCCCCTGGTTGACTGAAATGAACAGGCCAACTACATTACGCGTTCAAGTTACGCGGAGTAGGTGCGCACAGCAGATCAACTTCCGGCCGCGCAGCATCAGAATCTGCGACCGCACGTGCGTGTGAACGCGTAACAACATTTGTCAAACAGTGAAAGACAGACGTGCGCACCAGCATCAACCTGCTCTCTGCCAAAAAGTCAACATCTCACCATCCTCTTGACTTTACCTTTATGGAATAATAATCCTGTCTCCGTTATTAACACCCTTCCCCCCCTCCCTCCCTGCAGAGGTGCCCTGGCCTCCAGAATGCTGCTTGCCTTGATATGTGCTGCAGAGCTTCAAACACAGAACCAAAGATCCCAGGTTGACTGTGAGGTGAGCTGCTCACATTAATGTCATTATGTATTGAATCCGTTTTAAATGTCACAGCTGTCCTTCTCTGTCAGCCTCAGGACTTCCTAGCTGAGTATCTGGACGCTGCCTGCTCCCTGCTCTTTGAACGGCTGCTTTTAGGCCACGAGGTGAGTGACAACTATACCATGGAATACTATTGTAATTACTCTCACTGCCAAAGAGGGAGACAAAGGTGCCGTTCTGGATACAAAACAATCTTTGCTTGTCTATAAGAAACAAATCCAAATATATCATACATATAGGTGTAAAATGTCTTGTTTGCAAGTGTGGGGAAGTCCAATCATTTGCACTCAGCCTGTGAATTTACACTTTATTGACTTTATTTAGGCCAGCAGATGTTCTTCAGCGGACAACTCCCTGTCTGTGGGTTGGATGCTCGGAGTCCTGCAGCCACATCCTCACCTGGTAACGTTCCTCACTGGCACTTTAGTAGAGATGGGAAACCTATTCTCACATGAAGTTTCGGAAAAAACATTGTCTTGATATTTTCTATAATAACATTCAGGGTCACTCTGAACAAGAATCCATTGAAAATATTAGCAAACCTCTTAAGGAATAATTGTAATGTTTTTCTGAAAATCAGGAAATTATCCATTCGCCACTTTGACACTGGGAGGGATTATGAATTGATTTTATGATAAAACCATACAGTAAAATGTCTTGATATTTTCTATATTAATAGCAGGATCACTCTGAACAAGAATCCATTGTAAATATTAGCAAACCTCCTAAGGAAGAATTGTAATTCCTTTTTGAAAATCAGGAAATTATCCACTCGCCAGTATGCACTTTGATACTGGGAGGGATTATGAATTGAATTTATGATAAAAGCATACAGTAAAATGGCTTGATATTTGCTAAAATAATATTCAGAATAATTCACAACAAGAATACATTAAAAATATTAGCAAATCTATAATTATCCTCATGGTTAACCGTTGCACCGGGTATAAAAACTGCTTTCCCATCCATTTAGGCCACGTCGGGCACCCGTACCGTAAATGCAGTAATAGATGCGCAACTGATACTAAGCGGAGGCTGGCTTGACGGGGCTTTTTCAATCGGCGACTGGCGTGACTGCAGTCCGTGGCTCGGGGTCATCATGCTGGGGTCTCTAGTACCACCTTAGCCGGGTGGTAGAGTCTGCCTCCTGAAGTTCGGTAAAGTTGTGCTCTCCACGCTCCACGACTGAGCGCGCACGAGCGTGACACTCATTACAGCGCATTTCCTCTGCGCTCTGGTGGTTTAAAAACGAGGATGAAGTGTAACAAGTATACGATGGCTTAATGGCTGTATGTATGTGTGTTGATGACATATGCACAGTAAATAAGGAGAACATGTAGTTATTCCTGCTGTGTTCTGCAGGGATCTAATGGAGGGTATTTGTTGTATCCTGTATTACATGCAGGAGGGCCGTCTCCTCCTCCTCCTCCTCCTGCGGTGACAGCGCTGATTCAATATTTCTAAATTATTTTGATTTAAGATACGAGTTGGATTTTAAAAGAAGGTGTTTATGAAAAAAAATATCACTCAGTAAAAGCATCAAAAACACTGCTGGAGTTCATCATGATAACGTGGATCTAACGTATGATATGGAGTGTAATTAAATGTGTGAGAGTCATCAAAATGATAGTTCTTCTCACGTTTACTTCCTACAATCTGACTTCAGTTCACCACAGCTCCATCTGTGTCGCTGATTCCCCTCCAGTCTCCAGAATGTGGTACCGGTACCATGCCTCAGAGTTTGCTTACAGGTAGCAAATGTATTGAATACTTAACCTGATCCAACTATCTAATGTTAAAATAATGTCGTCCACTATTTGGGAATCAGCTCGGATGTTTACGCATTCTGTTAAATTTGTTCTGAAAAATAAAAAGCGTGAAACTAATGTGGCAGGTGGCACCGAGTGGGGAAGGGGAGGTGCAGGAAGTTATGGGGCGGGTAGAAATAAGCCTACCTGTAGAGGGAACGAGACTCAGTTTGTTGGTTCTGGCCGGAGGAGTGAGGCAGGTGCACACCTCACTCCGTGCGGGCATGCGGGGAAACAAAGAAAACTGGTAGGCTGAGGCCCTGTTTTGAGGGTTTATATCATGACATTATTGTGTAATATGAACTGTTTGTTTTATGTTTTCAGACTTATTGCCCTGCGGGGCTTGTGTGTAGCTGGTAGCTGATGAATGGGCACAGTTCGGCAGACCAGGTATTTTAAAGTTGCGATATAGGCTGTAAACTCTTAAACATTTTTATGGATGTAATAAAGTAACGAAGGTTTGTATTTGTGTCTCTGCAGAGAATCGGTGGCCTATTAGTTGTTCTTGCCGTTTTTTGTTTATTATTTCGGGTTTATTATTTTGTCTAGTCCACCGGGCAAGTGAGCCGGTAACGGGTGAAAAGAGCTGGGTATTGCCCTTGGCTGGACTAGTTTCTTTTTTTTCTTTTTGTTTGTTTGTTTATTTGTTTGTTTGTGCTCTGCGACAAACCCCCACTCGTTTTCAGTCTCAGGTGTAGTCTCAGTTAAACCGTCAAGGCAGGCATAAGGTGTGACGTGGTTAAAATGTTTGCAGTGAAATTGAGTTGTGTGCAAACCTTAAGAGTGTGAGTTCACTAAGTGTGTAAACCTTTTGCAGTGTAAAGAGTGGTTTGAAAAACGTAATCCTGGCCTTGCTAGTGATACTGTTGATGTAAACTGAGGAGATACCAGTGGGCCTATAACCTGTCAAGCAGAACCCTGTAATAAAACTGTTTAATTACATTCTCTGGACTATTATCATTTTGCTAATTAATCACCTGCATTGGGAGTAACACTCAATAAAAATGATATTTTTTAAGAAAAGTAAACTGTAGATGATATTGCCTGTTTATAGACCAATACAAGCACAATAAAAATGAGCATGAATTTACATCTCTCAAGACTCCAGGAGATGGCGCTGTGCTGCAAATGCTTCATGATACAGCTGCAGGGATGAACCCCAGAAGTTAGCGTCACACAGAACCCCTCAGCAAAATGCTAATTAGACTTTTCCTTTAGAATATGGCAGAAACTAATGCAGCAATTCAGCTGCAGAGTCAGAAGTCCAAACTCAGAATTCCTGACTTCTGACACTGTCAAGTTTTAATGAAGGAATGAAGCAGGAGGAAGATAATTATAGATTTGTATTGTTATAATATACAATGATTTATTTTTGGAGCACCACATAAAATAAAAATAACATGCATGAACATTGACGCTGTCCACCTCTCAGTCTCACGTCTACTGTTTCAAAGAGTGGGGGACAACATGGGGACAGCGAGAACTTCGATGACTACATGAAGGCAATCAGTGTGAGCTTCGCCACCCGGCAAATGGGCAATATGGCCGAACCCAATCTGAAGATCAGCATGGATGATGCTGGCTTCATTTCAATGAAGTCCGAAACCACATTCAAGACCACGGAGATCAAATTCAAGCTGAGCGAAGAATTAAACGAGACGACCGCAGACGGCCGAAACACCAAGACCATCATCACGTTTGAGTCAACATTGGTCAAGATAGGGCTATCAGCCGAATGGCTTAGTGCTGGCGCGAACGGTACATAGAGTATATCTCGTAATTTACCCCACTGATAATGCATGGAATGTTACCAAACTTCTGCAGTAGTACAAATAGGGTCTGTACTCACAAAACGAGGCATTTGAAAGTACACCAGGAGTTTATTTAAAAGAACACTTGCCTGATAGCTTCTATCCTCGGCTGCTTACGCTAAACTAACGCTACCGCAGCATCGACGCCACTTCCGTGTTTACCCAGCTGTTTATCCACCCCTGTTTTCTTTTCCTTGGTTGTTTTGGACCTCCTCGTTTCGTTTTTTAACCGAGGAATTGGAAGATTGTTGCAACTTCCCTCCGCCTCCCCCCTGTGATAGTGGTACGACCCGAGGGAAGAGGGGCTCTCTGTGTGCTTCAGTCTGCAGTTTGAAAAATAACAATTATAATAATAGAATTTCTTTGTAGTGTACTTTTCATTCATTCAAAGTCGGGACTTTTTTAAAGTTTTTTTTAAAGTACACTACGACTGGGACTTTAAAAAAGGCCTTTGACTGCTAAATTCCACCCCCCTGTCTGACGTACTATGCTTAATTTTTATTAATTGAATGAAAAGTACACTACAAAGAAAATCTATTATTATTATTGTTGTTATTTTTTAAACTGCAGACTGAAGCACCTTCCAGTTAGTCTACATGCTGCAAGTGAAGACCAACCATGATGCAAAATGACACATTAAAAGCTTAAAATGTGTTTTCATGAGTGTCTTTAAAATGTCCAGCTATTTGTACGCCTTCCCGTGAAATAAGGTTGAGATTTTCAAGTAAGAGACTGCAGTTTTCCCAGGACTTTGTCCTCACTACTTGTTACTCCCCTCAAGTTGAAATCACGAAACCAAGTCGTTCCTTTATATTTACTGGCATTTATTCACACGAATGTGCAAAGGTGTGCCGTGAGAACTAGACATACAGAAACAGAAATACATAAACAAACAATTACTTTCTTATCGACACCACATACGTAGGGTAAACAGTATCCTTCAGGCTACATGACGTCACGTTAGCTTTAACGTCTATCAACATTTAGTAGCAAGATAGCAACTGTACCTCATTGGCCGCTTTACTTGAGAGAAATAAAAAACAGGTCTTCAGTTCTTCCTTAAACATAAATCCTCGCTTCAATGTACTTCACAAAATACACTTGAGGAATACAATCTTCTTGCAATAGCGCTCTCTGCGCACTGAGGTATCTCCGTACCGCGAACGTGGTCCAAACAACAACAGTCCCTTCAGTAAACCCGCCCCCGTCTGTCACTTCAAAACTTCAAAGAAAACAAATAAAACAAAATAAAGGCAGTTTGACATTAAATTGTTCTTATGTCTTACTATTCATGTGTATTAACTTGTGTATGTATTACTATGTACGTGTATTAACTTGTGTATTTATTGATTGATTCAAATATGTATTAACTTATTTATTTAACCTATTTATTCAACTGTCGTTGATGGCAGCTACACTACTCACTCAGTTGTCTCCTGGAGGACGGACACTGAACAGCGCTGGTTGTCTTCCACAATGTAGAAGTCATGACTCTCGAACAGTAGTGGTTGAACGTAGTAATAGCAGATATGTGATGTGTCCAGGTATCTGATCTGTGTCCAGGTATCTGATCTGTGTTCAGGTATCTGATCTGTGTCCAAACGTCTGCTTTAATCTCTTCTCAAGATGTGGAACTCTGAGTGTTGTGACCTCACTAAGTGACTGTGGCCAGTCAAGTTGTACTCATTGGAATTCGGAATGTCAAGTTCAAACAAAAAATGGATGGATGGATGGATGGAAGTTCAAACCAAAACAAATTTGAACACAAAAATATATTTTTAATTTTAATGTGATTTGAAACTAACTGTATTTCACAGTGTACAAAAGTCTTTCAACATCCTTACATAAAACTATTTCCCACTTTTTCTATGCATGAAAAGTCCCAGAATATGTTCTTTTATGAACAAGGTGTTACCATGTTTATCCTAGAAGAGACTGTTGTGCCTTCTACAGGTGGACTTATTTGTTATTGAACCGAAGGCAGATTTTTAGGACTTTCTAAACCTCAGATTCTGCTGTTAAGTCTGCTGGTCTGGTTGAAATGATGACGTACCTGGAGGGATCTGAAAAAGTCCCTTTGCTGCCAGTCATGTTTGTCTGCGGAAATAATGAGACCACACTGACAGCATTAATCTCACAGGAACATCTAAGTGGTTTCCTGGTTGTCATAGTAACAGTCATGTAATATGTCATCAGTAGGTAGATTCTTGTATGATTAAAAGTTTTTTGGTTTCCCAGAAATGCAGTTCTGAGAAATGTTTCTAAGTAAAGAGTAAACCTCCACCTCTTCCTGTACACAGATCTGAGGACAGCACAGGTCTGGAATGAGACATGATGTCCCAGATGTGCTCAATAGGATTCAGGTCTGGGGAACAGGCAGGCCAGTCCATAACATCAATGCCTTCATCATGCAGGAACTGCTGACACACTCCAGCCACATGAGGCCTAGCATTGTCATGCATTAGAAGGAACCTAGGGCCCACTGCACCAGCATATGGTCTCACAATGGGTCTGAGGATCTCATCCCGGTACCTAATGGCAGTCAGGGTACCTCCAGCAAGCACATGGAGGGCTGTGTGTCCTTCCAAAGAAATGCCTCCCCAGACCATCACTAGGCCACCGCGAAACCGGTCATGCTGGAGGATGTTGCAGCAGCAGAACGTTCTCCGCGGCGTCGCCAGACCCTGTCATGTCGGTCACATGTGCTCAAGGTGAACCTGCTCTCATCCATGAAGAGCACAGGGCGCCAATGGCGAATCTGCCAATCTCTGTGATCTCTAGCAAATGCCAATGGCATTGCACTGTGTTGGGTTTTAAGCAGAGGGCCTATTTGTGGACGTCGGGCCCTCAAACCACCCTCATGGAGTCGATTTGGGACCGTTTGAGTTGAAACTTGAACATCAGTGGCCTGCTGGAGGTCATTTTGTAGGGCTCTGGCAGTGCTCCTCCTGTTCCTCCGTGCACAAAGGAACAGATATCGGTCCTGCTGTTGGGTTGTTGTCCTTCTTCGGCCCCTCCACATCTCCTGGTGTACTGGCCTGTCTCCTGGAATCTCCTCCATGCTCTTGACACTGTGCTGGGGGACACAGCAAACCTTCTGTGCATTGATGTGCCATCATGGATGAGTTGCACTAACTGGGTAACTTCTGTGGGTTAGAGAAACCGCCTCATGCTACCTCTAGTGGTGCAAACACTGGCAAAATTCAAAAAAGAAAAAAATCTGCCAGAAAGGCCGAGAACAGAGAAATGGTCTGTGGTCACCACCTGCAGAACCATTCCTTTATAGGGATGTCTTGCTAATTGCCACTCGTTTCCACCTGTGGGCTGTTCCATTTACACAACAGCAGGTGAAATTGATTCCCAATCAGTGCTGCTTCCTAATTGGACAGGCTGATATCTCAGATACAATACAGGGCTCCAGAGTGCGACCATTTTGGTTGCAAATGCGACCAAAATTTTAATGAGTGATTTTTATGAAATCGTAAGCACAGCATCTCGTTGTGTTCTCCTGATGGTATCGTGGTCTAAACCAATAAGAGACAGAGCTTGGGCGGGTCCTTGCCTCTGATTGGCTGTGGTCCTTTTCACTGCTGTAAATTGTGTCAGTTTGAAAAATGTGAGCGAGCTGAGCGGGTACCCCTGAGCGCTTCGATTTTCTTCGAAAATGAAGAGAGGCAGAAAGCCTGGCCCCGAGACAATTAATTAATTAATTAAAAAGCCCAAAAATATGCCTTCAGACAGGACTGGTGAAGCAATTTCCCTGGCTGATGTACGATGAAGAAAGGGACTCAATGCACTGCATTTATTGTCGGGAGTGTGGTCAGAATATGGCCGGTAATAGTGCGTTTGTGGAAGAGTCAACAACATTTCGCATCGAGACGTTGAAAAAGCGCAATATGTCCAAAAAGCATACTACATGCCGTGATAAGTGTGTTAATAAAGCTCTCCCAGCTGCATTTCAGCGTCAGGCTGTATCAATCAGGTCCGCTGAGGAATCTGAAATGATTATCAAAGTCAAAGTCGCATACAATATTGCAAAGGAGGAGTTGCCGTTCACTAAATCTAAGTCCGAAATTATTCTGATGAAAAAGATGCCGACACACTAAAGAACAAGACAGCTGCGGAGGTTGGAAACGCCGCGTACACGTCATTCATGATTGACGGCGACACAGACGTCTCTACGAAGGAGTGCGTTATTGTCTACTGCCGCATTTTGCGGAAAGGGAGGCCGGTCAACATGTTAATTGGACATGTCTGGTGGAGCATGGACACGCACAGTGTTTGAAGGCCCAAATTACAGCATGAGACATCATGAATAGGACATTGTATAGTAGCCTATTCCTAATATTATTAAAAATGAATAGCCTAAGTAAAAACATAAGTAGGCTAGGCTAAGATCACATAAACAGTTTTCCATTTGCAATCTATAGGCAAGTGACCTGTATGATCTTTTTATTCTTGAGGAATTTATGCTGCCACAAAGCAAGCATTTGCTGCGTTTGGGCATCAGTGTGCAGATTGGCTGGAGAAAACGGGTGCTCTGGGTGCTGATGGTGCTGCAGTTAACCTAGGCCATAAGGGGGCGTCATTATGCGAGGAGAGCGATGAAAAGGTGACCTTTTGGTGTTAAAGGTGACGCAATGAAAAATGTGGGTGATCATGAATTTTGTGCTGGTGCACCTAAAAAAAAAAGTTAGGTGCACCAGTGCAACCAATGCATAAAGTTAGTCTGGAGCCCTGCACAACCTTGATTTGAATTGAATATCCAAAAATATGGCTTGAGCTTTGCTTTCTTTGTAAAAGAAAACTCACAAGGTGATATATTGATACCTGTATTTTGTGTTTCTTTCTTTTAGTGTCCACATCGTGGAAAGTCCTTCCTCAATTCCTCGTTCCTCCAGAATCACATCCAGCGGCGGCACCCTGATGAGTACGAGACCGGTACGTCGCACATTAAATCATTTAAGGATGTCGTGTGAAGATGTATTTGCAGCTGAAATATGATACGCTTCCTCACATTGTGTTGTTACACAAACATCTTGTTTTCTTTGTTCTTCTACGTCCTTCCAGAGTTCCGCTCAGACAGTTAGAAGAAATCTCAGATCGACAGCCTCAAATCGGAGATCAGCGGTCTGAAGGAGCAGATTGTTCAGCAGCAACAGGACCTGCAAGCCAAAACAGCTCAGGTAGGAAAAACGACACCTTTTAAAGCAAAAATGCCAAACTTCTGGTTCCTGCTTGTTTGATTTCCGTTGTGATTCCAGGAAAAAGAGCAGCAGTCCCTGCAAAAAGACCTGCTGAGAGAATTGGACCACTTTAAGGCGGAGGAGATGGCGCGCATGGACAGAAAGATAGAAGACAGCAGGGACGGCATGCGTAGAGAGATGGAGTATCTTTACACCCGGAACATTCAGGCTCTCAATGTACAAAAAGAATACTTGGATAATCCATTTTGGTTCTCCAGCATATATTTTATTCATACCTTTTTTTTTTACTATTTTTATTCATAGGAAGCAAATCAGAATCAGACCGCCAAGCTTGAGAAATCGTCCGTCCCTGTTCACTCGCAGCCAGAGAGAGATCTGGACAACTACAAAGAGATGCAGATCCAAGCCATGCAGAAGCTGGAACACCAACTGAAGAAACAGGTCAGTGTCGAGGCCAGATGTTCTTTCCATAATTACAAGTGAATGAAATCCTTTTGAGGACACAAATATTCTCCTCTAGGATCAAAAGTGGGAATCCAGGCTGCAGGAAATAAAGGGCCAACACGAGTCTGAAAAGAACCAGGTATGTGTTCTTATCAAACCTCATCATTATTATGTCGTTTACGTGTAATTTGAAGCCGTGAAACGTCGCCTCCCAGTTGCTGAACGAGCTGAGCAGGATGCAGTCGTCCATGGCGGAGCAGCAGGAGAGCGGCCGGCGGCTGCAGCAGGAGATGGGCAGGAGGCTGCAGGAGAAGGAGCGCACCATCAAGGCCCAGAGAGAGCAGGTTATAACACTTACACTTGCACAGCCAGGAAGTGAGGCGGGGGGGTCAGCACTTGTTCAGGATATCCTGTATTTGGCCTCAGATTGTGTTGTATTGAGACATGATGATACTGTATATTTGACAGGAACCATAGTGCACAGGAAACGGATACTTTTCCTGGAATAGCACCACAGTTTCCCATTACTCGCTAACAGCTGAGCAGCCAGAGTTCACAAACTTGCATTGTTATAATTATAAATAATTATTTAATTATTCCTTTTTCCATCCTGTCATTAAAGCAGATGGCACTGACAAAACAACCAATCATAAATGCTCCTTTTCCCAACTTCCAGATGCGGAATATTTCCTCAAATCCACCCAAACCCCAACCACTCAGGAAGGCGACGTGGAGCAGGCGTAGGACGGCCCCCCGTCGGAACAGGTACGGGTGACGAGCGGACCTCCCGAAGGCTGCGTGGAGCAGGCGTAGGACGGCCCCCCGTCGGAACAGGAACGGGTGACGAGCGGACCTCCAGAAAGCTGCGTGGAGCAGGCGTAGGGCGGCCCCCCGTCGGAACAGGAACGGGTGACGAGCGGACCTCCCGAAGGCTGCGTGGAGCAGGCGCAGGACGGCCCCCCGTCGGAACAGGAACGGGCGAAGAGCGGGCTCCCGGACGACTGCGGGGAGCAGGCGTCGGACGGACCCCCGTCGGAACAGGAAAGGGTGACAGGCAAACCCCCAATAGGCTGCGGGGAGCAGGCGTCGGATGGACCCCCGTCGGAACAGGAAAGGGTGACAGGCAAACCCCCAATAGGCTGCGAGGAGCAGGTGTGGGACGGTCCCCTGTCTGGGCTGGCGCCGGACGATCCTCCGCCGGGACTGGTGACGGACGGGCCGCCGACTGAAGACCACTGGAGAGTGTCGATCGGGCCGCCGACTGAAGGCCAATGGCAGGTGTCGACCGGGCCGCCGACTGAAGGCCAATGGCAGGTGTCGACCGGGCCGCCGACTGAAGGCCAATGGCAGGTGTCGACCGGGCCGCCGACTGAAGGCCACTGGCCAAGGCGTGGGCTGGTTGCTTGGCTGTGACCGAGGCGTGGGCTGGTTGCTTGGCTGTGACCGTGGCGTGGGCTGGTTGCTTGGCTGTGGCCGTAGCGTGGGCTGGATGCTTGGATGTGGCCTGGGCTGGATGCTTGGCTGGAGCTGAGGCCTGGGCTGGTAGCATGGCTGGAGCTGAGGCCTGGGCTGGTAGCATGGCTGGAGCTGAGGCCTGGGCTGGTAGCATGGCTGGAGCTGAGGCCTGGGCTGGTAGCATGGCTGGAACTGTGGCATGGGCTGGTAGCATGGCTGGAACTGTGGCATGGGCTGGTAGCTTGGACGGGCGGGCCTCCGCTGGAACTGGTGACGGACGGACCCCCCGTTAGAACCGATGTGAGCAGCATCGGGGCGGCTCGCTTCCTCATGCCGCACCTCCTCCTCGAGGCCGTCAACCGACGAGCCAACTGCCGGTTAGCCAGCTGGATGCTCCTTGGCCCTCCCAGGGCCAGACGAGTACCCCTAAACGGGTTCGGGCAGGAGCTGGGAAGCTGTGCGGTGGCTGAGACATGGTCTGGTGGCATGGCTGAGACTGCGGCATGAGCGGTTAGCATGGCTGTGACAGGGGCTGGTGGCTTAGCTGCGGCTTGAAAAAACAGTTCGCTAGCAGCAATTTGGCGTGTCCTGCTAGCAGGATTGGTAATGAAGTCCACATACCACTGTATGACTCTAAGCCCATTAACTGCTGGGTCCTCTTTGGGTTGGTTCATTCTGTCAGGTTCAGGGCAAAACGTGGACTTGAAAAAGAGGGGAGGCGAGGACCCAAATGCAGTTAAAAAAATGAAGATTTATTTAAATAATAAACGAGAACCAAAACTAAGACTAAAACAAAGTATCAAACAAAGAAACCACAAAGGCAAAAACGACCATTAAAGAAACACTTACAAAAAGGAACCAAAACACGAAGGGATACGGGAGGCAGGACGAGGTACAAAAATATCCAGTGACAAGACGTGGTGCAGCATGCAGGGGAAGACAATGACGAAAGCGACATCGACAGCAACAATGAACCAACAATGAGACAGGGGAAACACAGACTATATACACAGGGAGGCAGGGAGCTGACGAGGAACAGGTGAAACACATCAGGGCAGGCATGGTAATCAACACGAGAGGGTGGGGGAGTCAAGACAGCGGAAACAACAAGGACCAGGAAGTACGAGACAGGAAATGACACTGAGGACAAAATAAAACAGGAAATCAAAACCAAGGAAACAGAACATGCCAAAAACACAGATCATGACAACCTGTGTATCCACCTCTACACACCTGTCTGATTTATGACCGACGTAACGGCAGTCCGTCGTCACATACTGTCAAATATGGTGAGTGTGAGAGGCTGTGAGGGCTTGAAATGGTAGAAATACAAATAAGGACATCACTCCGCATGTCGCTTTATTTTGATGATCTAAAAGTGTTGGTTTTTATTTCACATATTTTACAGCCTGATCTGAACGTCTTCCAGGATCTTATCATCCCAGACCAGACGTCATTGTCAAATCATTGATTTACTAGTTTTACTTTATGATGACATTCCTATGATTTCAAGTGTTTTATGCTCCTTAAATCTTTAATGTTAATATATCTGTGTAAATGTAATATTCCACACATGCACTTTGTCTGTGGGTAATTTCCTTCAGGTAAAGTCAGCATCAAAAGTGGGCTCAAAATGTCCGCGAGCGAGCCCTCGCGCACTTCAGGACTTGACCGTGGCATAGACCTGAACCCTCAGGGACTAAATGGCAACGAGCATCAATGGTCTTCTCTAAACCATGGCAAGGTTGTAGTATGGGCATTTCCTACTATGACAAACTATATATACGTCTTATATTCCAATTCCAAACAAAATATAAACACTTTGAAAAGTGAAATACACTAAAGAAGAAAGGACTACTGCCACCGGCGGAGGGAGCCTATTTACCCGACAACGGCCGAGGCGGAGCGACTCAACGTAACGCGGTTCTTCAAAGAGAGGACTTTTTCCCGCTCAGCTAACTACAGCAGCAGGAGGTGAGTTTAAATATAATAAATTATGTTTTCCATTAATATTAGGTGTAGCAACGTAAAGTAAAATCCTTCGGTTTATTTTTGGGGACGTAATATTCGTGTTTACTAATTGTTTTGTCGCTCGGTGGACCGACACTATCGTAGCTAGTTAGCATTAGCTAGCTAGCCTCCACTAATATGTTACTGTGGCTGCGGGTTTCACGGCTGAGTCACCGCCATGGTCACTTCCCAGCTTCGCTCTCTTAATCATTCTATTGTCCAGGAAGTTTGATAATTAATGAGCCAATGCTTTGGTAATGAATATAATTCCACTAATTACTTGTGATAACGTGGAGCATGCTGCAGACTATGAACTCAAAACTCTGTTCTGAACGGACATTTGGCCGCGTCGCCCCCCCTCACTGCTCCGTGTGTCTCTGCCGTCTCTGCTGCGTGTTTGTGGGGGAACAGCGGGCTGGATGACGCGCTGGAAGAGCGGACAGCGAAGCGGAGAGACCACGGAGAGAATGAGACGGACTTTGGGTCCAAGTTTACTGGAGTCGTACAGTGAAATGATTCATTAACGAACGTTAGAATGGGTTTTGCGTGTCCTCCGTTATGTTTTACACGACAAACGGAACGTCGGATTAAACAACACGAACGTCAGTTTGAAGGTAAAACAGTTGAGTCATAATTTCACGTCAAGCGTCTGGAAACAGGTGAACTTGTTGTTACTCTGAGGTTGAGACAACCAGCCCGTCCTCCCTACCACCGCTGTGTGTCTTCACAGCAGCAGAGAGGCTGACAGGAGAGGAGCAGTGACGTCACAGGGCTGCTTAATGCAAGTTTCAGTTGGAAACTTTCCATGGGAATTATCAGGAATTCATGGGAATAAACCTGCAATTTACAAAACTGAAGGTTGGTCCTGAACAGGGATTTTTAATATAGTTGGGGAAAATATACTTAAGCATAATTTTGACTAAATAGGACAGATTTCATGCAAGTACACTTGAGAGTATGAATACTGTTATCTTATTCTACCGAGAAATGCCACGTGCACCATCCGATTTCACACAAGCTAATGTTCAAGGAAAGTCTTTGTGTGTAAATATTGTGAAAAGACAAACGTGAAGAATGCCACAAAACTGCAGCTGCATATTGTAAAGTGCAAATATAATATATTAATATTTCCAAAATTCCCCAGCGTAACTTCCCATGGAAAGTCTTCAGAAAATGTACTGGAAATGTTCTGCCGTTTTACAACCCAATCTGATACAGATACACTGAAATAATTGTCAGTCAAGTTAACTTCTACATGTTAGTCGAAAGTCATTTGGAATATAAATCTTAACTTGAAATGGGAAGTCATATAAACATGTTCAAGTTGTTTTAACTTGAGATGGTGAGTTACAATAATGCAGACGTGTGTTTGTGTGACTCGGTAAGGGAAGTTTTCTGGCATTTATAATGTAAAACAATTATTTGTTTTAACTGATAGTATGAAGTTGTAATAACTAGTGGTTAAAAGTAGGGCTGCAGCTATCAGATCTTTTTGTAATCGAGTAATCTACCGATTATTCCATCGGTTTATCGAGTAATCGGATAAAAATTAACATTGTATACAGCTCCCATATACACATACATGACTATAAAAAGCAATAAAGATAAGAAAAAAGGAGAGAAAAAAGCTAAAGATGAATGTTTTTTCTTTATTTAAATCTCAACGCAAACAAAGACATCAAAATCACCTAAATTGTTTAAAAATAAACTTAAATTGCAAATTGCCAGCTTGAAATGTCTGACAGTGAGGTCAAAGTCTTTTTACATGCCATTAATAACAACCTCAACTAATATGTATCACACTTTGCACAGTGAAGCCCTTCTAGATCACCCAGGTACAAGATTTAAACACTAAACTAGATTTTCATCTTAAAAACTGCTTCCAGGACACCATGGACACCAAAATGGAGCCACAGAAGGGCGATTCCAGGAAATGTGAAGATGCTTCAACAGGACCTCCAGCAAGCAGAGTGATTAGAGAAGTGAGTATTTTGTGCTGAGTTCAGAATAATGGAGTCCCGTTCTCTCCAGGAGGGAGAGCTTGTGAAGCTCGGCTTTCCATCTTGCTTTAATATTCAGAGAATGGTCTCTTTTCAATATCATTTAGATAATCTGGTTTTGGTAAGTAGCTTCTTTTACAGGCTTTTTGAAAAATGTCTAGGATCTCCTCTCCCATTGTAGTATCATTTTTTAAAATATTTTGCAGACAAAGTCCCTGATTTGTAAATACCTAAAGTGATCTTGATTCTGCAGATTAAAGTTGTTGTTAAAGGTTAAAAACCCTGTCAATCAAAAAGTCAGGCCGGAGGTAAACTTGGACGGCGTGCCTGTGTGTCGATGCTTACTTCCTGATTGCACACACTCTGCCGTCTCGAGCACTAGCGCGTGCACGTGTGTGTCGTTATCAGCTGTATCAGCAGTTCCATCCCCTTCCCCCTCAAACCGCCTCTCCTTCCACTCAGCTGTTATTGCAACATACACTTAATACGTTCAGGCTTTAACAGGCTGACGTTTCCTTATCAGTAAACTGTTACCATGGTAACTGACTCTGTGAAGCTAACCTGCTCGCTGGCAGGTTTTCTTCAACAAACTGTGTTTCTCCCAATCTGTCTCCTCCATTTTGCTGATCCTGAACCAGCTGTGGAAACTTGCAGAGTCCTTTCCTCGTCAACCATCGATATGGAAGCACAAGTGATTCTAGCAGCCTCGCGTCTGGAGAGGATGTTGATTACTTAGTAGAACTCTTCAGTTTTACCTCACCATCCATAACACATCTGAACAATATTCTCCAGCCTTTCATTTCTTTATTTCATATCGTAATCTCAGACCAGATTCTTTGCAGAACTCATTCCAAGTTTCCATCCAGTGAAGTAGCCTACTGTCATTATTTAAACAGTGTAACCATATTTTTACATTCATTCATATCGGAGGTCTTAAATGGTTTCCAGGCCAAGGGCCCCTTGGCTGATAGTGACACGGTGGAGGGCCCCCTATTACATATCATATTAATCATGTTCCTTATTAAGCCGGGCCAATAATAATGTGTAGTGCAGCCTATAGTGCCATGTATACAGGTACTTTGTAATGATGTATGTATGCAATGCTTAGCCATTAAAATAATAATTGTTGACAGAAATATATATTTACAGAACATATTGTAAATCTATATTGGCATTTCTACATCACAATTTCACATTTACACAACAATTAACATTTTTATTTGCTTATTAGATGTTGTATTAATGTTCATGTGTATTTTTGAACATATTTTTAATTTTGTAAGAAAAAAAGGTTTGGGATCAAATAATGTTGGGGACCCCCTGCTGGAAATCCGTGGACCCCCTTTGGATCCAGGACCCCATGTTGAAGATCTCTGGCCTATATTCATGAATGTTATTGAATTGTGTTCATGAAGCTGTTCATGTTGTTCAGCAAAGGTTCACCGTGCATCAGTTTATGACCGGCTGGTCCCATAACCAGACTGTGAGCCCCCCTCACTCCCTCTCTTTGATTCTGGTTGTAATGTATTGATAAAGCGCTGGATCACTATTGTAAAGTTCACCCTGTATGTTCCTCCTCAGCCACCGTACCTGTCAAAGTTGTTTTCTAGAGTATTTGAGCGCCAGATTAAAGCGGTGCAGGAGGCCGTGACAAAGGTGGAACCCCTCTGGAGGCCGAATGCAGCTAAAATAACACAAACAGTTTCTCATCATCATTTTCATGCTACGAGTTTGAGGGACGATGTTTGAATTCATTAGTTAGAAGGAATCCAACAGGAATGGACAGCTCGGAGCTTCCTGCAGAGATCCACATCCACTGAATCTCTTTGGCTTTTGGACTGTTGGTCGGACAAAACAAGACATTTAGAGACTTCACCTCGGATTCTGACAGACTGGGCTGCATATTTTATACCGTTTACTGGTGTTTTATAGACTCAATGATTGATTACTGCAACATTCAATAGATCCATCAACAGTTAATATAAGCTGTAATCCAGTCTCCTCTGAAAGACTTGGTGTTGAAACATAGAGCGGAAATAATAAGACCACACTGACAGCATTAATCTTATAGGAACATCTAAGTGGTTTCCTGATTGTCATAGTAACAGTCATGTAATATGTCCTCAGTAGGCAGATTCTTGTCTGATTAAAAGTTTTTTGGTTTCCCAGAAATGCAGTTCTGAGAAATGTTTCTAAGTTAAGAGTAAAGCTCCACCTCTTCCTGTACACAGATCTACACTGACAGCGCAGGTATTTATCAGAGCAGAGACAGACAGGCGGGCAGACAGACGGTCTACCTGCACATCATGGACCCCCTGTTGGTGCTGGTGCTGTTGCTGTGGAGCTCAGGTAGGACTCTGATTTAAAGATGATGTGATATTATTTGTGTTTGATCTTTAAATGAGAACAAACTGCTCACATACATCAACACCGCCAGGCTCCACTCCACGGGGTTTTCATCCAATCAGAGGATTTCATTCTATTTCAGTAATTTATTATTTCTTTTTTAGTATGTATTACATACATCAATCATGTTTTCCTTGCTTTTGATCACAGGGAAGTAGGGCTGTCGACAAATATTCTAAATTCAAATATGTATTCAAATAGTTGTTAAAAACAATTTCGAATGTGAAAATTAATATTTGAATCATATGTAAAAAAACAACAACAGCAGTGTGACTGTCTGCTTTGTGGGTGGGCGTGCGCCCGAGGTCAGGGAATGTTCTTTACTGTAAAACTTCAATTAATGTTAATAATATTTGTTTCAACCACTGAATGAAGCCTGACATATTTAGGACAAGAATCACGACCTTAAATTGCTCTAAACTCTTGATCAGCATTTGTTTCTTGTTGTTGTTCATTTAAACCGATATGTGGAGGGAGGGACGGGGAGAGAGAGAGGGAGGGAGGGAGGGGGAGAGAGAGAGGGAGGGGGAGAGAGAGAGAGAGCGTGAGGGAGGGGGTGAGAGAGAGAGAGGGAGGGAGGGGGAGAGAGAGCGTGAGTGAGGGAGGGAGGGAGGGGGGAGAGAGAGTGAGGGGGGAGGGGGAGATAGAGAGAACGTGAGGGAGGGAGGGGGTGAGAGAGAGTGAGGGAGGGAGGGGGAGAGAGAGAGAGTGAGGGAGGGAGGGGGAGAGAGAGAGCGTGATGGAGGGAGGGAGGGAGGTGGAGAGAGAGAGTGAGGGAGGGAGGGGGTGAGAGAGAGAGTGAGGGAGGGAGGGGGTGAGAGCGAGAGAATGAGGGAGGGAGGGGTGAAAGCGAGAGAGTGAGGGAGGGAGGGAGAGAGAAGCGTGATGGAGGGAGGGAGGGGGTGAGAGAGAGAGAATGAGGGAGGGAGGGGTGAGAGTGAGGGAGGGAGGGGGAGAGAGAGAGGGGGTGAGAGAGAGAGAATGAGGGAGGGGGTGAGAGAGAGAGGGGGAGGGAGGGAGAGAGGGAGGGAGAGGGAGGGAGGAGAGAGAGAGGGAGGGAGGGGGAGAGAGAGAGAATGAGGGAGGGAGGGAGGGGGTGAGAGAGAGAGAGTGAGGGAGTGAGGGAAAGATGGGGTGAGAGAGAGAGGGAGAGAGAGAGGTCTGCGGTCTTGGCCATCAGTTCATTTCCTTATTTTTGTAGGTAATATTAGAGGTGGGAAAAAAATCGATATTGCAATATATTGTTGTGCTCTCTGTCGCAATAAATAATCGATACACTGAAGGCAAATATCGATACTTTGGGTCCACAGGTTTTTTTAGACTCCCGTCGGTGCGTCTAAGAGTTTACGGTTCTCCGGACCGGATCCGTGGGAGCCGCCTGGTGCCCGATCTTTCCACACCTCTAGTTTACATAAGACATGTTATTAATGTTCATGCACTTTAATGTGTCCAGCTGGACAGTGTTTATTCATTTGTACATTGTACGAAGTTTTAGAATAAATGCATAAGACATCTCAAGAACACATGACCCAGACAAGGCTCCCTAGTGGGCCAACATTTTTAACATTTCTATTTTTCGTGAGAAAAATCAACATTTTACTATTTACATATCTATTTTTCAGAAAATCCATATTTCAACAAATACGTTTCTATTTTCATAAGAAAAATGTTGTGAACTTCACACAGAAACAAACATTACTGAGTCATATATTATTTCAGTGCAAACATATCTCTTTGTATTTTATTCTCTGCCTTACATTCCATAACATTTTTAAATTATATTTCTCAAACATGTTATCCTCTGTAAAGTTCTCTGCTGCTCTTAAACTGCAGTTTTTAGATTTCAGCTTTGTACTTCATGAGCATCTTTGTGCATTTCACATAAGAGATGTACTTCCGTGTATTCGGACGGTCGGATTGATGGCCCTCTACCTCCCTCTAGCGGCTGACAGAATGAATTACAGCTGGGGATCAAATGACATGCTATTTTCCAACGACTGTGAAACCAATAATATATTCATTTTCAGTGTTACTGTGTGTAAGTCCATCTGATTGATCATCCTCACTGTTTCCTGTTCACTCTGTGTCAGAGCTGCATTTAAATGCTGCTGCTTCACATTAAAACACCTCAACTAGATAAACTTTTATTGTGGAGGGGTCACAGGAAACACAATAGTTGTGTCTAAATTCAGCGGCCGCATCCTTCAGAGAACACAGCTGACGTAGAACGTTGAAGGCCGAGACGGTCTGATCTACAGAGGACTTCCTGTTTGAGTCACCAGCTGTTCCCGCCCTCACACTTTGCTGCTCCCGTTGCTGAGCAACCAGCTGCTGTTGACCCTAAAGAACAAAGAAGACGTAACTAACTTATCTGATTAAAGTGGAGCCAGAGATCATAATTTGTATCCTTTTTATTTGATATTATGATGGTTCAGGCTGAGAGAGGAACATTGTCAGGTAAATTAAATAACATTAACATTGGTTAAGCTGTGCACTTTAAATTTAATCCCATCGGTCACTATAGTGACCATGAAAACATTTTCAGTTAACAGGTCCTAAAAACATTACTGAATATTGTATCAATCCATTTCCAGAAAGTATTGAAGTAATAAAACCTCTCAATGACATATGTGCAGTGTTGCATGTTTAGTGTAAATGTCACATGACCAGAGCTGATTACTTCCTGGTTGCACCTGTAGAGGAGGATGGCTGCATGAAAGCTCCGACAAAACAAGCTTAGTAAAGTATGTTAATATGAAGATAAGACTAATATTTCTGGTTCACATAATCTTTAAGATCTTTAGTATTGATTTATGTATTTACAATCACTCAACTCTGTTCACTGAAGTCACAGAATGAAGAAACATGTTGTGACCAGTGGGATAACACAATGTACAGTATCTAGATGTACATGTACTTGTTTGGAGTTCTTTATTAGGAATAAGCCCTTGGGATGTACCATCTCGTTTTCCAGGGGGTCCTGAACAACATGAATACAATGAAAACACAATTTAGACAAAACATTGAACAGAAACACACGGACACAAACAGAAACATGTCATTAATTAAATAAGAAAAAAAAGATGGGAAGATACGACTCATAGAGAAGTATAACAGACGATTAAAGAAACTAGATGATTAATAAGTGACATTAGTGATCAGACATGATTGTGTTAAGGACATGAACAAGTAATCCTATCATGAGAAGACAGGGCATTCTTCAACTTGTACACATACAGAGTTGTTGTTCTACCTAACTTTCTCTTCTGTCTTCTAGTTGAACTTACACACACTAACATGCTGCATATGTTGGACCGAGGGGCCCGCCCACACAAGGCATGCATTATTACAGCTAGCCCTCAACATGAGAAAGATGCTGTCCTCAGTGATGGTGATAGTGATGGGTCAGATATGGACTATGAGGGGGGAGACACACACACACACACACACACACACACACACACACACACACATAAATATATACATGTATATATCAAAGTTTAGTTTGATGCTTTCCTCTTCTTGAATGCAGAATACCTCTATCCTGAATAACCCCTATATTGTAAATGAATCATGTGACTGATCTACAGATTAAATATTACAATGTTACAATGAATGCACTAAAGTAATATTGAACTAAAGTACAAGATAAAATGTTAGAACAAAGTTAGAACATGAAGGTTTCTATACATTTTACAAAAGTCACAATGTTACAATAAAGGAGATGTTTTAGTTTGCTTTCTGTATTCATATCGGTGATGTATGAGGACTTTTGATGTGTAAAATAGTCACACTAGCATGTGATGAAGTATTTTCAGGGGTAGACAATAAGGGAAATTTGCCACTGGCCCTCCTTTGGGGCTTTTGAAGATCACTGGCCCCACCATTGCAACCACTGGCCCAGGAATCGATCCCCATAATAACGAAAAAGAACAATTTGATTTAACAACATTTACTTTAATACTGAGGTCAAAACGTGCAAATATTCAAATCAAAGTGCAAACAGTGCTGCATTACTCAAGCACAATCAGTTCTTCTTCCATCTCCTCCTCAGTTGGTTGATTTTTGCCCCCCCCCCCCCCCCCCCCCCCCCCTCCTGATGCCCAGGCAGTCTATCGTTTGCTTCTGGGCCCTGACTGCCACCAGCTCAGAACAGCCTTCTCTGCATCGACTCACAACTCACATCTCCTGCCTGTATTCATCATGAATATAAAAAACTAGCTACTATAATTTATAT
>NW_028155384.1:0-37013 GCF_963514095.1 Eutrigla gurnardus | reverse complement strand
ATGGAGGGACTAGCAGAGCAGACCAACATGGAGGGACTAGCAGAGCAGACCAACATGGAGGGAGTAGCAGAGCAGACCAACATGGAGGGCCAGGCACAGCAGACCAACATGGAGGGACTAGCAGAGCAGACCAACATGGAGGGACTAGCAGAGCAGACCAACATGGAGGGACTAGCAGAGCAGACCAACATGGAGGGCCAGGCACAGCAGACCAACATGGAGGGACTAGCAGAGCAGACCAACATGGAGGGACAAGCAGAGCAGACCAACATGGAGGGACAGGCCCAGCAGACCAACATGGAGGGACTAGCAGAGCAGACCAACATGGAGGGACTAGCAGAGCAGACCAACATGGAGGGAGTAGCAGAGCAGACCAACATGGAGGGCCAGGCACAGCAGACCAACATGGAGGGACTAGCAGAGCAGACCAACATGGAGGGACTAGCAGAGCAGACCAACATGGAGGGACTAGCAGAGCAGACCAACATGGAGGGCCAGGCACAGCAGACCAACATGGAGGGACTAGCAGAGCAGACCAACATGGAGGGACAAGCAGAGCAGACCAACATGGAGGGACAGGCCCAGCAGACCAACATGGAGGGACTAGCAGAGCAGACCAACATGGAGGGACTAGCAGAGCAGACCAACATGGAGGGACTAGCAGAGCAGACCAACATGGAGGGCCAGGCACAGCAGACCAACATGGAGGGACTAGCAGAGCAGACCAACATGGAGGGCCAGGCACAGCAGACCAACATGGAGGGACTAGCAGAGCAGACCAACATGGAGGGCCAGGCACAGTAGACCAACATGGAGGGACTAGCAGAGCAGACCAACATGGAGGGACTAGCAGAGCAGACCAACATGGAGGGACTAGCAGAGCAGACCAACATGGAGGGACAAGCAGAGCAGACCAACATGGAGGGCCAGGCACAGCAGACCAACATGGAGGGACTAGCAGAGCAGACCAACATGGAGGGACTAGCAGAGCAGACCAACATGGAGGGACTAGCAGAGCAGACCAACATGGAGGGACTAGCAGAGCAGACCAACATGGAGGGACTAGCAGAGCAGACCAACATGGAGGGACTAGCAGAGCAGACCAACAGGGAGGGACAAGCAGAGCAGACCAACATGGAGGGACAAGCAGAGCAGACCAACATGGAGGGACAGGCCCAGCAGACCAACATGGAGGGACTAGCAGAGCAGACCAACATGGAGGGACTAGCAGAGCAGACCAACATGGAGGGACTAGCAGAGCAGACCAACATGGAGGGACTAGCAGAGCAGACCAACAGGGAGGGACTAGCAGAGCAGACCAACATGGAGGGACTAGCAGAGCAGACCAACATGGAGGGACTAGCAGAGCAGACCAACATGGAGGGACTAGCAGAGCAGACCAACATGGAGGGACTAGCAGAGCAGACCAACATGGAGGGACTAGCAGAGCAGACCAACATGGAGGGACAAGCAGAGCAGACCAACATGGAGGGACAGGCCCAGCAGACCAACATGGAGGGACTAGCAGAGCAGACCAACATGGAGGGACTAGCAGAGCAGACCAACATGGAGGGACTAGCAGAGCAGACCAACATGGAGGGACTAGCAGAGCAGACCAACATGGAGGGCCAGGCACAGCAGACCAACATGGAGGGACTAGCAGAGCAGACCAACATGGAGGGACTAGCAGAGCAGACCAACATGGAGGGAGTAGCAGAGCAGACCAACATGGAGGGCCAGGCACAGCAGACCAACATGGAGGGACTAGCAGAGCAGACCAACATGGAGGGACTAGCAGAGCAGACCAACATGGAGGGACTAGCAGAGCAGGGAGGGCCAGGCACAGCAGACCAACATGGAGGGACTAGCAGAGCAGACCAACATGGAGGGACAAGCAGAGCAGACCAACATGGAGGGACAGGCCCAGCAGACCAACATGGAGGGACTAGCAGAGCAGACCAACATGGAGGGACTAGCAGAGCAGACCAACATGGAGGGACTAGCAGAGCAGACCAACATGGAGGGCCAGGCACAGCAGACCAACATGGAGGGACTAGCAGAGCAGACCAACATGGAGGGCCAGGCACAGTAGACCAACATGGAGGGACTAGCAGAGCAGACCAACATGGAGGGACTAGCAGAGCAGACCAACATGGAGGGACTAGCAGAGCAGACCAACATGGAGGGACAAGCAGAGCAGACCAACATGGAGGGCCAGGCACAGCAGACCAACATGGAGGGACTAGCAGAGCAGACCAACATGGAGGGACTAGCAGAGCAGACCAACATGGAGGGACTAGCAGAGCAGACCAACATGGAGTGACTAGCAGAGCAGACCAACATGGAGGGACTAGCAGAGCAGACCAACATGGAGGGACTAGCAGAGCAGACCAACAGGGAGGGACAAGCAGAGCAGACCAACATGGAGGGACAAGCAGAGCAGACCAACATGGAGGGACAGGCCCAGCAGACCAACATGGAGGGACTAGCAGAGCAGACCAACATGGAGGGACTAGCAGAGCAGACCAACATGGAGGGACTAGCAGAGCAGACCAACATGGAGGGACTAGCAGAGCAGACCAACAGGGAGGGACTAGCAGAGCAGACCAGGACTAGCAGAGCAGACCAACATGGAGGGACTAGCAGAACAGACCAACATGGAGGGACTAGCAGAGCAGACCAACATGGAGGGACTAGCAGAGCAGACCAACATGGAGGGACAGGCCCAGCAGACCAACATGGAGGGACTAGCAGAGCAGACCAACATGGAGGGACTAGCAGAGCAGACCAACATGGAGGGACTAGCAGAGCAGACCAACATGGAGGGACTAGCAGAGCAGACCAACAGGGAGGGACTAGCAGAGCAGACCAACATGGAGGGACTAGCAGAGCAGACCAACATGGAGGGACTAGCAGAGCAGACCAACATGGAGGGACTAGCAGAGCAGACCAACATGGAGGGACTAGCAGAGCAGACCAACATGGAGGGACTAGCAGAGCAGACCAACAGGGAGGGACTAGCAGAGCAGACCAGGACTAGCAGAGCAGACCAACATGGAGGGACTAGCAGAGCAGACCAACATGGAGGGACTAGCAGAGCAGACCAACATGGAGGGACAGGCCCAGCAGACCAACATGGAGGGACTAGCAGAGCAGACCAACATGGAGGGACTAGCAGAGCAGACCAACATGGAGGGACTAGCAGAGCAGACCAACATGGAGGGACTAGCAGAGCAGACTAGCAGAGCAGACCAACATGGAGGGACTAGCAGAGCAGACCAACATGGAGGGACTAGCAGAGCAGACCAACATGGAGGGACTAGCAGAGCAGACCAACATGGAGGGACTAGCAGAGCAGACCAACATGGAGGGACTAGCAGAGCAGACCAACATGGAGGGACAGGCCCAGCAGACCAACATGGAGGGACTAGCAGAGCAGACCAACATGGAGGGACAAGCAGAGCAGACCAACATGGAGGGACAGGCCCAGCAGACCAACATGGAGGGACTAGCAGAGCAGACCAACATGGAGGGACTAGCAGAGCAGACCAACATGGAGGGACTAGCAGAGCAGACCAACATGGAGGGCCAGGCACAGCAGACCAACATGGAGGGACTAGCAGAGCAGACCAACATGGAGGGACAAGCAGAGCAGACCAACATGGAGGGACAGGCCCAGCAGACCAACATGGAGGGACTAGCAGAGCAGACCAACATGGAGGGACTAGCAGAGCAGACCAACATGGAGGGACTAGCAGAGCAGACCAACATGGAGGGCCAGGCACAGCAGACCAACATGGAGGGACTAGCAGAGCAGACCAACATGGAGGGCCAGGCACAGTAGACCAACATGGAGGGACTAGCAGAGCAGACCAACATGGAGGGACTAGCAGAGCAGACCAACATGGAGGGACTAGCAGAGCAGACCAACATGGAGGGACAAGCAGAGCAGACCAACATGGAGGGCCAGGCACAGCAGACCAACATGGAGGGACTAGCAGAGCAGACCAACATGGAGGGACTAGCAGAGCAGACCAACATGGAGGGACTAGCAGAGCAGACCAACATGGAGTGACTAGCAGAGCAGACCAACATGGAGGGACTAGCAGAGCAGACCAACATGGAGGGACTAGCAGAGCAGACCAACAGGGAGGGACAAGCAGAGCAGACCAACATGGAGGGACAAGCAGAGCAGACCAACATGGAGGGACAGGCCCAGCAGACCAACATGGAGGGACTAGCAGAGCAGACCAACATGGAGGGACTAGCAGAGCAGACCAACATGGAGGGACTAGCAGAGCAGACCAACATGGAGGGACTAGCAGAGCAGACCAACAGGGAGGGACTAGCAGAGCAGACCAGGACTAGCAGAGCAGACCAACATGGAGGGACTAGCAGAGCAGACCAACATGGAGGGACTAGCAGAGCAGACCAACATGGAGGGACTAGCAGAGCAGACCAACATGGAGGGACAGGCCCAGCAGACCAACATGGAGGGACTAGCAGAGCAGACCAACATGGAGGGACTAGCAGAGCAGACCAACATGGAGGGACTAGCAGAGCAGACCAACATGGAGGGACTAGCAGAGCAGACCAACAGGGAGGGACTAGCAGAGCAGACCAACATGGAGGGACTAGCAGAGCAGACCAACATGGAGGGACTAGCAGAGCAGACCAACATGGAGGGACTAGCAGAGCAGACCAACATGGAGGGACTAGCAGAGCAGACCAACATGGAGGGACTAGCAGAGCAGACCAACAGGGAGGGACTAGCAGAGCAGACCAGGACTAGCAGAGCAGACCAACATGGAGGGACTAGCAGAGCAGACCAACATGGAGGGACTAGCAGAGCAGACCAACATGGAGGGACAGGCCCAGCAGACCAACATGGAGGGACTAGCAGAGCAGACCAACATGGAGGGACTAGCAGAGCAGACCAACATGGAGGGACTAGCAGAGCAGACCAACATGGAGGGACTAGCAGAGCAGACTAGCAGAGCAGACCAACATGGAGGGACTAGCAGAGCAGACCAACATGGAGGGACTAGCAGAGCAGACCAACATGGAGGGACTAGCAGAGCAGACCAACATGGAGGGACTAGCAGAGCAGACCAACATGGAGGGACTAGCAGAGCAGACCAACATGGAGGGACAGGCCCAGCAGACCAACATGGAGGGACTAGCAGAGCAGACCAACATGGAGGGACAAGCAGAGCAGACCAACATGGAGGGACAGGCCCAGCAGACCAACATGGAGGGACTAGCAGAGCAGACCAACATGGAGGGACTAGCAGAGCAGACCAACATGGAGGGACTAGCAGAGCAGACCAACATGGAGGGACTAGCAGAGCAGACCAACAGGGAGGGACTAGCAGAGCAGACCAGGAGACTAGCAGAGCAGACCAACATGGAGGGACTAGCAGAGCAGACCAACATGGAGGGACTAGCAGAGCAGACCAACATGGAGGGACTAGCAGAGCAGACCAACATGGAGGGACAGGCCCAGCAGACCAACATGGAGGGACTAGCAGAGCAGACCAACATGGAGGGACTAGCAGAGCAGACCAACATGGAGGGACTAGCAGAGCAGACCAACATGGAGGGACTAGCAGAGCAGACCAACATGGAGGGACTAGCAGAGCAGACCAACATGGAGGGACTAGCAGAGCAGACCAACATGGAGGGACTAGCAGAGCAGACCAACATGGAGGGACTAGCAGAGCAGACCAACATGGAGGGACTAGCAGAGCAGACCAACAGGGAGGGACTAGCAGAGCAGACCAGGACTAGCAGAGCAGACCAACATGGAGGGACTAGCAGAGCAGACCAACATGGAGGGACTAGCAGAGCAGACCAACATGGAGGGACAGGCCCAGCAGACCAACATGGAGGGACTAGCAGAGCAGACCAACATGGAGGGACTAGCAGAGCAGACCAACATGGAGGGACTAGCAGAGCAGACCAACATGGAGGGACTAGCAGAGCAGACTAGCAGAGCAGACCAACATGGAGGGACTAGCAGAGCAGACCAACATGGAGGGACTAGCAGAGCAGACCAACATGGAGGGACTAGCAGAGCAGACCAACATGGAGGGACTAGCAGAGCAGACCAACATGGAGGGACTAGCAGAGCAGACCAACATGGAGGGACAGGCCCAGCAGACCAACATGGAGGGACTAGCAGAGCAGACCAACATGGAGGGACTAGCAGAGCAGACCAACATGGAGGGACTAGCAGAGCAGACCAACATGGAGGGACTAGCAGAGCAGACCAACATGGAGGGCCAGGCACAGCAGACCAACATGGAGGGACTAGCAGAGCAGACCAACATGGAGGGACAAGCAGAGCAGACCAACATGGAGGGACTAGCAGAGCAGACCAACATGGAGGGACTAGCAGAGCAGACCAACATGGAGGGCCAGGCACAGCAGACCAACATGGAGGGACTAGCAGAGCAGACCAACATGGAGGGACTAGCAGAGCAGACCAACATGGAGGGACTAGCAGAGCAGACCAACATGGAGGGACTAGCAGAGCAGACCAACATGGAGGGACTAGCAGAGCAGACCAACATGGAGGGCCAGGCACAGCAGACCAACATGGAGGGACTAGCAGAGCAGACCAACATGGAGGGACAAGCAGAGCAGACCAACATGGAGGGACAGGCCCAGCAGACCAACATGGAGGGACTAGCAGAGCAGACCAACATGGAGGGCCAGGCACAGCAGACCAACATGGAGGGACTAGCAGAGCAGACCAACATGGAGGGACAAGCAGAGCAGACCAACATGGAGGGACAGGCCCAGCAGACCAACATGGAGGGACTAGCAGAGCAGACCAACATGGAGGGACTAGCAGAGCAGACCAACATTGAGGGACTAGCAGAGCAGACCAACATGGAGGGACAGGCCCAGCAGACCAACATGGAGGGACTAGCAGAGCAGACAACATGGAGGGACTAGCAGAGCAGACCAACATGGAGGGACTAGCAGAGCAGACCAACATGGAGGGACTAGCAGAGCAGACCAACATGGAGGGCCAGGCACAGCAGACCAACATGGAGGGACTAGCAGAGCAGACCAACATGGAGGGACAAGCAGAGCAGACCAACATGGAGGGACTAGCAGAGCAGACCAACATGGAGGGACTAGCAGAGCAGACCAACATGGAGGGCCAGGCACAGCAGACCAACATGGAGGGACTAGCAGAGCAGACCAACATGGAGGGACTAGCAGAGCAGACCAACATGGAGGGACTAGCAGAGCAGACCAACATGGAGGGACAAGCAGAGCAGACCAACATGGAGGGCCAGGCACAGCAGACCAACATGGAGGGACTAGCAGAGCAGACCAACATGGAGGGACTAGCAGAGCAGACCAACATGGAGGGACTAGCAGAGCAGACCAACATGGAGGGACTAGCAGAGCAGACCAACATGGAGGGCCAGGCACAGCAGACCAACATGGAGGGACTAGCAGAGCAGACCAACATGGAGGGACTAGCAGAGCAGACCAACATGGAGGGAGTAGCAGAGCAGACCAACATGGAGGGCCAGGCACAGCAGACCAACATGGAGGGACTAGCAGAGCAGACCAACATGGAGGGACTAGCAGAGCAGACCAACATGGAGGGCCAGGCACAGCAGACCAACATGGAGGGACTAGCAGAGCAGACCAACATGGAGGGACAAGCAGAGCAGACCAACATGGAGGGACAGGCCCAGCAGACCAACATGGAGGGACTAGCAGAGCAGACCAACATGGAGGGACTAGCAGAGCAGACCAACATGGAGGGACTAGCAGAGCAGACCAACATGGAGGGCCAGGCACAGCAGACCAACATGGAGGGACTAGCAGAGCAGACCAACATGGAGGGCCAGGCACAGCAGACCAACATGGAGGGACTAGCAGAGCAGACCAACATGGAGGGCCAGGCACAGTAGACCAACATGGAGGGACTAGCAGAGCAGACCAACATGGAGGGACTAGCAGAGCAGACCAACATGGAGGGACTAGCAGAGCAGACCAACATGGAGGGACAAGCAGAGCAGACCAACATGGAGGGCCAGGCACAGCAGACCAACATGGAGGGACTAGCAGAGCAGACCAACATGGAGGGACTAGCAGAGCAGACCAACATGGAGGGACTAGCAGAGCAGACCAACATGGAGGGACTAGCAGAGCAGACCAACATGGAGGGACTAGCAGAGCAGACCAACATGGAGGGACTAGCAGAGCAGACCAACAGGGAGGGACAAGCAGAGCAGACCAACATGGAGGGACAAGCAGAGCAGACCAACATGGAGGGACAGGCCCAGCAGACCAACATGGAGGGACTAGCAGAGCAGACCAACATGGAGGGACTAGCAGAGCAGACCAACATGGAGGGACTAGCAGAGCAGACCAACATGGAGGGCCAGGCACAGCAGACCAACATGGAGGGACTAGCAGAGCAGACCAACATGGAGGGACTAGCAGAGCAGACCAACATGGAGGGCCAGGCACAGCAGACCAACATGGAGGGACTAGCAGAGCAGACCAACATGGAGGGACAAGCAGAGCAGACCAACATGGAGGGACAGGCCCAGCAGACCAACATGGAGGGACTAGCAGAGCAGACCAACATGGAGGGACTAGCAGAGCAGACCAACATGGAGGGACTAGCAGAGCAGACCAACATGGAGGGACTAGCAGAGCAGACTAGCAGAGCAGACCAACATGGAGGGACTAGCAGAGCAGACCAACATGGAGGGACTAGCAGAGCAGACCAACATGGAGGGACTAGCAGAGCAGACCAACATGGAGGGACTAGCAGAGCAGACCAACATGGAGGGACTAGCAGAGCAGACCAACATAGAGGGACTAGCAGAGCAGACTAGCAGAGCAGACCAACATGGAGGGACTAGCAGAGCAGACCAACATGGAGGGACTAGCAGAGCAGACCAACATGGAGGGACTAGCAGAGCAGACCAACATGGAGGGACTAGCAGAGCAGACCAACATGGAGGGACAAGCAGAGCAGACCAACATGGAGGGCCAGGCACAGCAGACCAACATGGAGGGACTAGCAGAGCAGACCAACATGGAGGGACTAGCAGAGCAGACCAACATGGAGGGACTAGCAGAGCAGACCAACATGGAGGGACTAGCAGAGCAGACCAACATGGAGGGACTAGCAGAGCAGACCAACAGGGAGGGACTAGCAGAGCAGACCAACATGGAGGGACTAGCAGAGCAGACCAACATGGAGGGACTAGCAGAGCAGACCAACATGGAGGGACTAGCAGAGCAGACCAACATGGAGGGACTAGCAGAGCAGACCAACATGGAGGGACAAGCAGAGCAGACCAACATGGAGGGACAAGCCCAGCAGACCAACATGGAGGGACTAGCAGAGCAGACCAACATGGAGGGACTAGCAGAGCAGACCAACATGGAGGGACTAGCAGAGCAGACCAACATGGAGGGACTAGCAGAGCAGACCAACATGGAGGGCCAGGCACAGCAGACCAACATGGAGGGACTAGCAGAGCAGACCAACATGGAGGGACTAGCAGAGCAGACCAACATGGAGGGAGTAGCAGAGCAGACCAACATGGAGGGCCAGGCACAGCAGACCAACATGGAGGGACTAGCAGAGCAGACCAACATGGAGGGACTAGCAGAGCAGACCAACATGGAGGGACTAGCAGAGCAGACCAACATGGAGGGCCAGGCACAGCAGACCAACATGGAGGGACTAGCAGAGCAGACCAACATGGAGGGACAAGCAGAGCAGACCAACATGGAGGGACAGGCCCAGCAGACCAACATGGAGGGACTAGCAGAGCAGACCAACATGGAGGGACTAGCAGAGCAGACCAACATGGAGGGACTAGCAGAGCAGACCAACATGGAGGGCCAGGCACAGCAGACCAACATGGAGGGACTAGCAGAGCAGACCAACATGGAGGGCCAGGCACAGTAGACCAACATGGAGGGACTAGCAGAGCAGACCAACATGGAGGGACTAGCAGAGCAGACCAACATGGAGGGACTAGCAGAGCAGACCAACATGGAGGGACAAGCAGAGCAGACCAACATGGAGGGCCAGGCACAGCAGACCAACATGGAGGGACTAGCAGAGCAGACCAACATGGAGGGACTAGCAGAGCAGACCAACATGGAGGGCCAGGCACAGCAGACCAACATGGAGGGACTAGCAGAGCAGACCAACATGGAGGGCCAGGCACAGTAGACCAACATGGAGGGACTAGCAGAGCAGACCAACATGGAGGGACTAGCAGAGCAGACCAACATGGAGGGACTAGCAGAGCAGACCAACATGGAGGGACAAGCAGAGCAGACCAACATGGAGGGCCAGGCACAGCAGACCAACATGGAGGGACTAGCAGAGCAGACCAACATGGAGGGACTAGCAGAGCAGACCAACATGGAGGGACTAGCAGAGTAGACCAACATGGAGGGACTAGCAGAGCAGACCAACATGGAGGGACTAGCAGAGCAGACCAACATGGAGGGACTAGCAGAGCAGACCAACAGGGAGGGACAAGCAGAGCAGACCAACATGGAGGGACAAGCAGAGCAGACCAACATGGAGGGACAGGCCCAGCAGACCAACATGGAGGGACTAGCAGAGCAGACCAACATGGAGGGACTAGCAGAGCAGACCAACATGGAGGGCCAGGCACAGCAGACCAACATGGAGGGACTAGCAGAGCAGACCAACATGGAGGGACTAGCAGAGCAGACCAACATGGAGGGCCAGGCACAGCAGACCAACATGGAGGGACTAGCAGAGCAGACCAACATGGAGGGACAAGCAGAGCAGACCAACATGGAGGGACAGGCCCAGCAGACCAACATGGAGGGACTAGCAGAGCAGACCAACATGGAGGGACTAGCAGAGCAGACCAACATGGAGGGACTAGCAGAGCAGACCAACATGGAGGGACTAGCAGAGCAGACCAACATGGAGGGACTAGCAGAGCAGACCAACATGGAGGGACTAGCAGAGCAGACTAGCAGAGCAGACCAACATGGAGGGACTAGCAGAGCAGACCAACATGGAGGGACTAGCAGAGCAGACCAACATGGAGGGACTAGCAGAGCAGACCAACATGGAGGGACTAGCAGAGTAGACCAACATGGAGGGACTAGCAGAGCAGACCAACATGGAGGGACTAGCAGAGCAGACTAGCAGAGCAGACCAACATGGAGGGACTAGCAGAGCAGACCAACATGGAGGGACTAGCAGAGCAGACCAACATGGAGGGACTAGCAGAGCAGACCAACATGGAGGGACTAGCAGAGCAGACCAACATGGAGGGACAAGCAGAGCAGACCAACATGGAGGGCCAGGCACAGCAGACCAACATGGAGGGACTAGCAGAGCAGACCAACATGGAGGGACTAGCAGAGCAGACCAACATGGAGGGACAAGCAGAGCAGACCAACATGGAGGGACAGGCCCAGCAGACCAACATGGAGGGACTAGCAGAGCAGACCAACATGGAGGGACTAGCAGAGCAGACCAACATGGAGGGACTAGCAGAGCAGACCAACATGGAGGGCCAGGCACAGCAGACCAACATGGAGGGACTAGCAGAGCAGACCAACATGGAGGGCCAGGCACAGCAGACCAACATGGAGGGACTAGCAGAGCAGACCAACATGGAGGGCCAGGCACAGTAGACCAACATGGAGGGACTAGCAGAGCAGACCAACATGGAGGGACTAGCAGAGCAGACCAACATGGAGGGACTAGCAGAGCAGACCAACATGGAGGGACAAGCAGAGCAGACCAACATGGAGGGCCAGGCACAGCAGACCAACATGGAGGGACTAGCAGAGCAGACCAACATGGAGGGACTAGCAGAGCAGACCAACATGGAGGGACTAGCAGAGCAGACCAACATGGAGGGACTAGCAGAGCAGACCAACATGGAGGGACTAGCAGAGCAGACCAACAGGGAGGGACAAGCAGAGCAGACCAACATGGAGGGACAAGCAGAGCAGACCAACATGGAGGGACAGGCCCAGCAGACCAACATGGAGGGACTAGCAGAGCAGACCAACATGGAGGGACTAGCAGAGCAGACCAACATGGAGGGACTAGCAGAGCAGACCAACATGGAGGGCCAGGCACAGCAGACCAACATGGAGGGACTAGCAGAGCAGACCAACATGGAGGGACTAGCAGAGCAGACCAACATGGAGGGCCAGGCACAGCAGACCAACATGGAGGGACTAGCAGAGCAGACCAACATGGAGGGACAAGCAGAGCAGACCAACATGGAGGGACAGGCCCAGCAGACCAACATGGAGGGACTAGCAGAGCAGACCAACATGGAGGGACTAGCAGAGCAGACCAACATGGAGGGACTAGCAGAGCAGACCAACATGGAGGGACTAGCAGAGCAGACCAACATGGAGGGACTAGCAGAGCAGACTAGCAGAGCAGACCAACATGGAGGGACTAGCAGAGCAGACCAACATGGAGGGACTAGCAGAGCAGACCAACATGGAGGGACTAGCAGAGCAGACCAACATGGAGGGACTAGCAGAGCAGACCAACATGGAGGGACTAGCAGAGCAGACCAACATGGAGGGACTAGCAGAGCAGACCAACATAGAGGGACTAGCAGAGCAGACTAGCAGAGCAGACCAACATGGAGGGACTAGCAGAGCAGACCAACATGGAGGGACTAGCAGAGCAGACCAACATGGAGGGACTAGCAGAGCAGACCAACATGGAGGGACAAGCAGAGCAGACCAACATGGAGGGCCAGGCACAGCAGACCAACATGGAGGGACTAGCAGAGCAGACCAACATGGAGGGACTAGCAGAGCAGACCAACATGGAGGGCCAGGCACAGCAGACCAACATGGAGGGACTAGCAGAGCAGACCAACATGGAGGGACTAGCAGAGCAGACCAACATGGAGGGACTAGCAGAGCAGACCAACATGGAGGGACTAGCAGAGCAGACCAACATGGAGGGACTAGCAGAGCAGACCAACATGGAGGGACTAGCAGAGCAGACCAACAGGGAGGGACAAGCAGAGCAGACCAACATGGAGGGACAAGCAGAGCAGACCAACATGGAGGGACAGGCCCAGCAGACCAACATGGAGGGACTAGCAGAGCAGACCAACATGGAGGGACTAGCAGAGCAGACCAACATGGAGGGACTAGCAGAGCAGACCAACATGGAGGGACTAGCAGAGCAGACCAACAGGGAGGGACTAGCAGAGCAGACCAACATGGAGGGACTAGCAGAGCAGACCAACATGGAGGGACTAGCAGAGCAGACCAACATGGAGGGACTAGCAGAGCAGACCAACATGGAGGGACTAGCAGAGCAGACCAACATGGAGGGACTAGCAGAGCAGACCAACATGGAGGGACAAGCAGAGCAGACCAACATGGAGGGACAGGCCCAGCAGACCAACATGGAGGGACTAGCAGAGCAGACCAACATGGAGGGACTAGCAGAGCAGACCAACATGGAGGGACTAGCAGAGCAGACCAACATGGAGGGACTAGCAGAGCAGACCAACATGGAGGGCCAGGCACAGCAGACCAACATGGAGGGACTAGCAGAGCAGACCAACATGGAGGGACTAGCAGAGCAGACCAACATGGAGGGAGTAGCAGAGCAGACCAACATGGAGGGCCAGGCACAGCAGACCAACATGGAGGGACTAGCAGAGCAGACCAACATGGAGGGACTAGCAGAGCAGACCAACATGGAGGGACTAGCAGAGCAGACCAACATGGAGGGCCAGGCACAGCAGACCAACATGGAGGGACTAGCAGAGCAGACCAACATGGAGGGACAAGCAGAGCAGACCAACATGGAGGGACAGGCCCAGCAGACCAACATGGAGGGACTAGCAGAGCAGACCAACATGGAGGGACTAGCAGAGCAGACCAACATGGAGGGACTAGCAGAGCAGACCAACATGGAGGGCCAGGCACAGCAGACCAACATGGAGGGACTAGCAGAGCAGACCAACATGGAGGGCCAGGCACAGTAGACCAACATGGAGGGACTAGCAGAGCAGACCAACATGGAGGGACTAGCAGAGCAGACCAACATGGAGGGACTAGCAGAGCAGACCAACATGGAGGGACAAGCAGAGCAGACCAACATGGAGGGCCAGGCACAGCAGACCAACATGGAGGGACTAGCAGAGCAGACCAACATGGAGGGACTAGCAGAGCAGACCAACATGGAGGGCCAGGCACAGCAGACCAACATGGAGGGACTAGCAGAGCAGACCAACATGGAGGGCCAGGCACAGTAGACCAACATGGAGGGACTAGCAGAGCAGACCAACATGGAGGGACTAGCAGAGCAGACCAACATGGAGGGACTAGCAGAGCAGACCAACATGGAGGGACAAGCAGAGCAGACCAACATGGAGGGCCAGGCACAGCAGACCAACATGGAGGGACTAGCAGAGCAGACCAACATGGAGGGACTAGCAGAGCAGACCAACATGGAGGGACTAGCAGAGTAGACCAACATGGAGGGACTAGCAGAGCAGACCAACATGGAGGGACTAGCAGAGCAGACCAACATGGAGGGACTAGCAGAGCAGACCAACAGGGAGGGACAAGCAGAGCAGACCAACATGGAGGGACAAGCAGAGCAGACCAACATGGAGGGACAGGCCCAGCAGACCAACATGGAGGGACTAGCAGAGCAGACCAACATGGAGGGACTAGCAGAGCAGACCAACATGGAGGGCCAGGCACAGCAGACCAACATGGAGGGACTAGCAGAGCAGACCAACATGGAGGGACTAGCAGAGCAGACCAACATGGAGGGCCAGGCACAGCAGACCAACATGGAGGGACTAGCAGAGCAGACCAACATGGAGGGACAAGCAGAGCAGACCAACATGGAGGGACAGGCCCAGCAGACCAACATGGAGGGACTAGCAGAGCAGACCAACATGGAGGGACTAGCAGAGCAGACCAACATGGAGGGACTAGCAGAGCAGACCAACATGGAGGGACTAGCAGAGCAGACCAACATGGAGGGACTAGCAGAGCAGACCAACATGGAGGGACTAGCAGAGCAGACTAGCAGAGCAGACCAACATGGAGGGACTAGCAGAGCAGACCAACATGGAGGGACTAGCAGAGCAGACCAACATGGAGGGACTAGCAGAGCAGACCAACATGGAGGGACTAGCAGAGCAGACCAACATGGAGGGACTAGCAGAGCAGACCAACATGGAGGGACTAGCAGAGCAGACCAACATGGAGGGACTAGCAGAGCAGACTAGCAGAGCAGACCAACATGGAGGGACTAGCAGAGCAGACCAACATGGAGGGACTAGCAGAGCAGACCAACATGGAGGGACTAGCAGAGCAGACCAACATGGAGGGACTAGCAGAGCAGACCAACATGGAGGGACAAGCAGAGCAGACCAACATGGAGGGCCAGGCACAGCAGACCAACATGGAGGGACTAGCAGAGCAGACCAACATGGAGGGACTAGCAGAGCAGACCAACATGGAGGGACTAGCAGAGCAGACCAACATGGAGGGCCAGGCACAGCAGACCAACATGGAGGGACTAGCAGAGCAGACCAACATGGAGGGACTAGCAGAGCAGACCAACATGGAGGGAGTAGCAGAGCAGACCAACATGGAGGGCCAGGCACAGCAGACCAACATGGAGGGACTAGCAGAGCAGACCAACATGGAGGGACTAGCAGAGCAGACCAACATGGAGGGCCAGGCACAGCAGACCAACATGGAGGGACTAGCAGAGCAGACCAACATGGAGGGACAAGCAGAGCAGACCAACATGGAGGGACAGGCCCAGCAGACCAACATGGAGGGACTAGCAGAGCAGACCAACATGGAGGGACTAGCAGAGCAGACCAACATGGAGGGAGTAGCAGAGCAGACCAACATGGAGGGCCAGGCACAGCAGACCAACATGGAGGGACTAGCAGAGCAGACCAACATGGAGGGACTAGCAGAGCAGACCAACATGGAGGGACTAGCAGAGCAGACCAACATGGAGGGCCAGGCACAGCAGACCAACATGGAGGGACTAGCAGAGCAGACCAACATGGAGGGACAAGCAGAGCAGACCAACATGGAGGGACAGGCCCAGCAGACCAACATGGAGGGACTAGCAGAGCAGACCAACATGGAGGGACTAGCAGAGCAGACCAACATGGAGGGACTAGCAGAGCAGACCAACATGGAGGGCCAGGCACAGCAGACCAACATGGAGGGACTAGCAGAGCAGACCAACATGGAGGGCCAGGCACAGCAGACCAACATGGAGGGACTAGCAGAGCAGACCAACATGGAGGGCCAGGCACAGTAGACCAACATGGAGGGACTAGCAGAGCAGACCAACATGGAGGGACTAGCAGAGCAGACCAACATGGAGGGACTAGCAGAGCAGACCAACATGGAGGGACAAGCAGAGCAGACCAACATGGAGGGCCAGGCACAGCAGACCAACATGGAGGGACTAGCAGAGCAGACCAACATGGAGGGACTAGCAGAGCAGACCAACATGGAGGGACTAGCAGAGCAGACCAACATGGAGGGACTAGCAGAGCAGACCAACATGGAGGGACTAGCAGAGCAGACCAACATGGAGGGACTAGCAGAGCAGACCAACAGGGAGGGACAAGCAGAGCAGACCAACATGGAGGGACTAGCAGAGCAGACCAACATGGAGGGACAGGCCAGCAGACCAACATGGAGGGACTAGCAGAGCAGACCAACATGGAGGGACTAGCAGAGCAGACCAACATGGAGGGACTAGCAGAGCAGACCAACATGGAGGGACTAGCAGAGCAGACCAACAGGGAGGGACTAGCAGAGCAGACCAACATGGAGGGACTAGCAGAGCAGACCAACATGGAGGGACTAGCAGAGCAGACCAACATGGAGGGACTAGCAGAGCAGACCAACATGGAGGGACTAGCAGAGCAGACCAACATGGAGGGACTAGCAGAGCAGACCAACATGGAGGGACAAGCAGAGCAGACCAACATGGAGGGACAGGCCCAGCAGACCAACATGGAGGGACTAGCAGAGCAGACCAACATGGAGGGACTAGCAGAGCAGACCAACATGGAGGGACTAGCAGAGCAGACCAACATGGAGGGACTAGCAGAGCAGACCAACATGGAGGGCCAGGCACAGCAGACCAACATGGAGGGACTAGCAGAGCAGACCAACATGGAGGGACTAGCAGAGCAGACCAACATGGAGGGAGTAGCAGAGCAGACCAACATGGAGGGCCAGGCACAGCAGACCAACATGGAGGGACTAGCAGAGCAGACCAACATGGAGGGACTAGCAGAGCAGACCAACATGGAGGGACTAGCAGAGCAGGGAGGGCCAGGCACAGCAGACCAACATGGAGGGACTAGCAGAGCAGACCAACATGGAGGGACAAGCAGAGCAGACCAACATGGAGGGACAGGCCCAGCAGACCAACATGGAGGGACTAGCAGAGCAGACCAACATGGAGGGACTAGCAGAGCAGACCAACATGGAGGGACTAGCAGAGCAGACCAACATGGAGGGCCAGGCACAGCAGACCAACATGGAGGGACTAGCAGAGCAGACCAACATGGAGGGCCAGGCACAGTAGACCAACATGGAGGGACTAGCAGAGCAGACCAACATGGAGGGACTAGCAGAGCAGACCAACATGGAGGGACTAGCAGAGCAGACCAACATGGAGGGACAAGCAGAGCAGACCAACATGGAGGGCCAGGCACAGCAGACCAACATGGAGGGACTAGCAGAGCAGACCAACATGGAGGGACTAGCAGAGCAGACCAACATGGAGGGACTAGCAGAGCAGACCAACATGGAGTGACTAGCAGAGCAGACCAACATGGAGGGACTAGCAGAGCAGACCAACATGGAGGGACTAGCAGAGCAGACCAACAGGGAGGGACAAGCAGAGCAGACCAACATGGAGGGACAAGCAGAGCAGACCAACATGGAGGGACAGGCCCAGCAGACCAACATGGAGGGACTAGCAGAGCAGACCAACATGGAGGGACTAGCAGAGCAGACCAACATGGAGGGACTAGCAGAGCAGACCAACATGGAGGGACTAGCAGAGCAGACCAACAGGGAGGGACTAGCAGAGCAGACCAGGACTAGCAGAGCAGACCAACATGGAGGGACTAGCAGAGCAGACCAACATGGAGGGACTAGCAGAGCAGACCAACATGGAGGGACTAGCAGAGCAGACCAACATGGAGGGACAGGCCCAGCAGACCAACATGGAGGGACTAGCAGAGCAGACCAACATGGAGGGACTAGCAGAGCAGACCAACATGGAGGGACTAGCAGAGCAGACCAACATGGAGGGACTAGCAGAGCAGACCAACAGGGAGGGACTAGCAGAGCAGACCAACATGGAGGGACTAGCAGAGCAGACCAACATGGAGGGACTAGCAGAGCAGACCAACATGGAGGGACTAGCAGAGCAGACCAACATGGAGGGACTAGCAGAGCAGACCAACATGGAGGGACTAGCAGAGCAGACCAACAGGGAGGGACTAGCAGAGCAGACCAGGACTAGCAGAGCAGACCAACATGGAGGGACTAGCAGAGCAGACCAACATGGAGGGACTAGCAGAGCAGACCAACATGGAGGGACAGGCCCAGCAGACCAACATGGAGGGACTAGCAGAGCAGACCAACATGGAGGGACTAGCAGAGCAGACCAACATGGAGGGACTAGCAGAGCAGACCAACATGGAGGGACTAGCAGAGCAGACTAGCAGAGCAGACCAACATGGAGGGACTAGCAGAGCAGACCAACATGGAGGGACTAGCAGAGCAGACCAACATGGAGGGACTAGCAGAGCAGACCAACATGGAGGGACTAGCAGAGCAGACCAACATGGAGGGACTAGCAGAGCAGACCAACATGGAGGGACAGGCCCAGCAGACCAACATGGAGGGACTAGCAGAGCAGACCAACATGGAGGGACAAGCAGAGCAGACCAACATGGAGGGACAGGCCCAGCAGACCAACATGGAGGGACTAGCAGAGCAGACCAACATGGAGGGACTAGCAGAGCAGACCAACATGGAGGGACTAGCAGAGCAGACCAACATGGAGGGCCAGGCACAGCAGACCAACATGGAGGGACTAGCAGAGCAGACCAACATGGAGGGACAAGCAGAGCAGACCAACATGGAGGGACAGGCCCAGCAGACCAACATGGAGGGACTAGCAGAGCAGACCAACATGGAGGGACTAGCAGAGCAGACCAACATGGAGGGACTAGCAGAGCAGACCAACATGGAGGGCCAGGCACAGCAGACCAACATGGAGGGACTAGCAGAGCAGACCAACATGGAGGGCCAGGCACAGTAGACCAACATGGAGGGACTAGCAGAGCAGACCAACATGGAGGGACTAGCAGAGCAGACCAACATGGAGGGACTAGCAGAGCAGACCAACATGGAGGGACAAGCAGAGCAGACCAACATGGAGGGCCAGGCACAGCAGACCAACATGGAGGGACTAGCAGAGCAGACCAACATGGAGGGACTAGCAGAGCAGACCAACATGGAGGGACTAGCAGAGCAGACCAACATGGAGTGACTAGCAGAGCAGACCAACATGGAGGGACTAGCAGAGCAGACCAACATGGAGGGACTAGCAGAGCAGACCAACAGGGAGGGACAAGCAGAGCAGACCAACATGGAGGGACAAGCAGAGCAGACCAACATGGAGGGACAGGCCCAGCAGACCAACATGGAGGGACTAGCAGAGCAGACCAACATGGAGGGACTAGCAGAGCAGACCAACATGGAGGGACTAGCAGAGCAGACCAACATGGAGGGACTAGCAGAGCAGACCAACAGGGAGGGACTAGCAGAGCAGACCAGGACTAGCAGAGCAGACCAACATGGAGGGACTAGCAGAGCAGACCAACATGGAGGGACTAGCAGAGCAGACCAACATGGAGGGACTAGCAGAGCAGACCAACATGGAGGGACAGGCCCAGCAGACCAACATGGAGGGACTAGCAGAGCAGACCAACATGGAGGGACTAGCAGAGCAGACCAACATGGAGGGACTAGCAGAGCAGACCAACATGGAGGGACTAGCAGAGCAGACCAACAGGGAGGGACTAGCAGAGCAGACCAACATGGAGGGACTAGCAGAGCAGACCAACATGGAGGGACTAGCAGAGCAGACCAACATGGAGGGACTAGCAGAGCAGACCAACATGGAGGGACTAGCAGAGCAGACCAACATGGAGGGACTAGCAGAGCAGACCAACAGGGAGGGACTAGCAGAGCAGACCAGGACTAGCAGAGCAGACCAACATGGAGGGACTAGCAGAGCAGACCAACATGGAGGGACTAGCAGAGCAGACCAACATGGAGGGACAGGCCCAGCAGACCAACATGGAGGGACTAGCAGAGCAGACCAACATGGAGGGACTAGCAGAGCAGACCAACATGGAGGGACTAGCAGAGCAGACCAACATGGAGGGACTAGCAGAGCAGACTAGCAGAGCAGACCAACATGGAGGGACTAGCAGAGCAGACCAACATGGAGGGACTAGCAGAGCAGACCAACATGGAGGGACTAGCAGAGCAGACCAACATGGAGGGACTAGCAGAGCAGACCAACATGGAGGGACAGGCCCAGCAGACCAACATGGAGGGACTAGCAGAGCAGACCAACATGGAGGGACAAGCAGAGCAGACCAACATGGAGGGACAGGCCCAGCAGACCAACATGGAGGGACTAGCAGAGCAGACCAACATGGAGGGACTAGCAGAGCAGACCAACATGGAGGGACTAGCAGAGCAGACCAACATGGAGGGACTAGCAGAGCAGACCAACAGGGAGGGACTAGCAGAGCAGACCAGGACTAGCAGAGCAGACCAACATGGAGGGACTAGCAGAGCAGACCAACATGGAGGGACTAGCAGAGCAGACCAACATGGAGGGACTAGCAGAGCAGACCAACATGGAGGGACAGGCCCAGCAGACCAACATGGAGGGACTAGCAGAGCAGACCAACATGGAGGGACTAGCAGAGCAGACCAACATGGAGGGACTAGCAGAGCAGACCAACATGGAGGGACTAGCAGAGCAGACCAACAGGGAGGGACTAGCAGAGCAGACCAACATGGAGGGACTAGCAGAGCAGACCAACATGGAGGGACTAGCAGAGCAGACCAACATGGAGGGACTAGCAGAGCAGACCAACATGGAGGGACTAGCAGAGCAGACCAACAGGGAGGGACTAGCAGAGCAGACCAGGACTAGCAGAGCAGACCAACATGGAGGGACTAGCAGAGCAGACCAACATGGAGGGACTAGCAGAGCAGACCAACATGGAGGGACAGGCCCAGCAGACCAACATGGAGGGACTAGCAGAGCAGACCAACATGGAGGGACTAGCAGAGCAGACCAACATGGAGGGACTAGCAGAGCAGACCAACATGGAGGGACTAGCAGAGCAGACTAGCAGAGCAGACCAACATGGAGGGACTAGCAGAGCAGACCAACATGGAGGGACTAGCAGAGCAGACCAACATGGAGGGACTAGCAGAGCAGACCAACATGGAGGGACTAGCAGAGCAGACCAACATGGAGGGACAGGCCCAGCAGACCAACATGGAGGGACTAGCAGAGCAGACCAACATGGAGGGACTAGCAGAGCAGACCAACATGGAGGGACTAGCAGAGCAGACCAACATGGAGGGACTAGCAGAGCAGACCAACATGGAGGGCCAGGCACAGCAGACCAACATGGAGGGACTAGCAGAGCAGACCAACATGGAGGGACAAGCAGAGCAGACCAACATGGAGGGACTAGCAGAGCAGACCAACATGGAGGGACTAGCAGAGCAGACCAACATGGAGGGCCAGGCACAGCAGACCAACATGGAGGGACTAGCAGAGCAGACCAACATGGAGGGACTAGCAGAGCAGACCAACATGGAGGGACTAGCAGAGCAGACCAACATGGAGGGACTAGCAGAGCAGACCAACATGGAGGGACTAGCAGAGCAGACCAACATGGAGGGCCAGGCACAGCAGACCAACATGGAGGGACTAGCAGAGCAGACCAACATGGAGGGACAAGCAGAGCAGACCAACATGGAGGGACAGGCCCAGCAGACCAACATGGAGGGACTAGCAGAGCAGACCAACATGGAGGGCCAGGCACAGCAGACCAACATGGAGGGACTAGCAGAGCAGACCAACATGGAGGGACAAGCAGAGCAGACCAACATGGAGGGACAGGCCCAGCAGACCAACATGGAGGGACTAGCAGAGCAGACCAACATGGAGGGACTAGCAGAGCAGACCAACATTGAGGGACTAGCAGAGCAGACCAACATGGAGGGACAGGCCCAGCAGACCAACATGGAGGGACTAGCAGAGCAGACAACATGGAGGGACTAGCAGAGCAGACCAACATGGAGGGACTAGCAGAGCAGACCAACATGGAGGGACTAGCAGAGCAGACCAACATGGAGGGCCAGGCACAGCAGACCAACATGGAGGGACTAGCAGAGCAGACCAACATGGAGGGACAAGCAGAGCAGACCAACATGGAGGGACTAGCAGAGCAGACCAACATGGAGGGACTAGCAGAGCAGACCAACATGGAGGGCCAGGCACAGCAGACCAACATGGAGGGACTAGCAGAGCAGACCAACATGGAGGGACTAGCAGAGCAGACCAACATGGAGGGACTAGCAGAGCAGACCAACATGGAGGGACAAGCAGAGCAGACCAACATGGAGGGCCAGGCACAGCAGACCAACATGGAGGGACTAGCAGAGCAGACCAACATGGAGGGACTAGCAGAGCAGACCAACATGGAGGGACTAGCAGAGCAGACCAACATGGAGGGACTAGCAGAGCAGACCAACATGGAGGGCCAGGCACAGCAGACCAACATGGAGGGACTAGCAGAGCAGACCAACATGGAGGGACTAGCAGAGCAGACCAACATGGAGGGAGTAGCAGAGCAGACCAACATGGAGGGCCAGGCACAGCAGACCAACATGGAGGGACTAGCAGAGCAGACCAACATGGAGGGACTAGCAGAGCAGACCAACATGGAGGGCCAGGCACAGCAGACCAACATGGAGGGACTAGCAGAGCAGACCAACATGGAGGGACAAGCAGAGCAGACCAACATGGAGGGACAGGCCCAGCAGACCAACATGGAGGGACTAGCAGAGCAGACCAACATGGAGGGACTAGCAGAGCAGACCAACATGGAGGGACTAGCAGAGCAGACCAACATGGAGGGCCAGGCACAGCAGACCAACATGGAGGGACTAGCAGAGCAGACCAACATGGAGGGCCAGGCACAGCAGACCAACATGGAGGGACTAGCAGAGCAGACCAACATGGAGGGCCAGGCACAGTAGACCAACATGGAGGGACTAGCAGAGCAGACCAACATGGAGGGACTAGCAGAGCAGACCAACATGGAGGGACTAGCAGAGCAGACCAACATGGAGGGACAAGCAGAGCAGACCAACATGGAGGGCCAGGCACAGCAGACCAACATGGAGGGACTAGCAGAGCAGACCAACATGGAGGGACTAGCAGAGCAGACCAACATGGAGGGACTAGCAGAGCAGACCAACATGGAGGGACTAGCAGAGCAGACCAACATGGAGGGACTAGCAGAGCAGACCAACATGGAGGGACTAGCAGAGCAGACCAACAGGGAGGGACAAGCAGAGCAGACCAACATGGAGGGACAAGCAGAGCAGACCAACATGGAGGGACAGGCCCAGCAGACCAACATGGAGGGACTAGCAGAGCAGACCAACATGGAGGGACTAGCAGAGCAGACCAACATGGAGGGACTAGCAGAGCAGACCAACATGGAGGGACTAGCAGAGCAGACCAACGGGGAGGGACTAGCAGAGCAGACCAACATGGAGGGACTAGCAGAGCAGACCAACATGGAGGGACTAGCAGAGCAGACCAACATGGAGGGACTAGCAGAGCAGACCAACATGGAGGGACTAGCAGAGCAGACCAACATGGAGGGACTAGCAGAGCAGACCAACATGGAGGGACAGGCCCAGCAGACCAACATGGAGGGACTAGCAGAGCAGACCAACATGGAGGGACTAGCAGAGCAGACCAACATGGAGGGACTAGCAGAGCAGACCAACATGGAGGGACTAGCAGAGCAGACTAGCAGAGCAGACCAACATGGAGGGACTAGCAGAGCAGACCAACATGGAGGGACTAGCAGAGCAGACCAACATGGAGGGACTAGCAGAACAGACCAACATGGAGGGACTAGCAGAGCAGACCAACATGGAGGGACTAGCAGAGCAGACCAACATGGAGGGACTAGCAGAGCAGACCAACATGGAGGGCCAGGCACAGCAGACCAACATGGAGGGACAAGCAGAGCAGACCAACATGGAGGGACAAGCAGAGCAGACCAACATGGAGGGACTAGCAGAGCAGACCAACATGGAGGGCCAGGCACAGCAGACCAACATGGAGGGACTAGCAGAGCAGACCAACATGGAGGGACTAGCAGAGCAGACCAACATGGAGGGACTAGCAGAGCAGACCAACATGGAGGGAGTAGCAGAGCAGACCAACATGGAGGGACAAGCAGAGCAGACCAACATGGAGGGACTAGCAGAGCAGACCAACATGGAGGGACTAGCAGAGCAGACCAACATGGAGGGCCAGGCACAGCAGACCAACATGGAGGGACTAGCAGAGCAGACCAACATGGAGGGACTAGCAGAGCAGACCAACATGGAGGGAGTAGCAGAGCAGACCAACATGGAGGGCCAGGCACAGCAGACCAACATGGAGGGACTAGCAGAGCAGACCAACATGGAGGGACTAGCAGAGCAGACCAACATGGAGGGCCAGGCACAGCAGACCAACATGGAGGGACTAGCAGAGCAGACCAACGGGGAGGGACTAGCAGAGCAGACCAACATGGAGGGACTAGCAGAGCAGACCAACATGGAGGGACTAGCAGAGCAGACCAACATGGAGGGACTAGCAGAGCAGACCAACATGGAGGGACTAGCAGAGCAGACCAACATGGAGGGACTAGCAGAGCAGACCAACATGGAGGGACAGGCCCAGCAGACCAACATGGAGGGACTAGCAGAGCAGACCAACATGGAGGGACTAGCAGAGCAGACCAACATGGAGGGACTAGCAGAGCAGACCAACATGGAGGGACTAGCAGAGCAGACTAGCAGAGCAGACCAACATGGAGGGACTAGCAGAGCAGACCAACATGGAGGGACTAGCAGAGCAGACCAACATGGAGGGACTAGCAGAACAGACCAACATGGAGGGACTAGCAGAGCAGACCAACATGGAGGGACTAGCAGAGCAGACCAACATGGAGGGACTAGCAGAGCAGACCAACATGGAGGGCCAGGCACAGCAGACCAACATGGAGGGACAAGCAGAGCAGACCAACATGGAGGGACAAGCAGAGCAGACCAACATGGAGGGACTAGCAGAGCAGACCAACATGGAGGGCCAGGCACAGCAGACCAACATGGAGGGACTAGCAGAGCAGACCAACATGGAGGGACTAGCAGAGCAGACCAACATGGAGGGACTAGCAGAGCAGACCAACATGGAGGGAGTAGCAGAGCAGACCAACATGGAGGGACAAGCAGAGCAGACCAACATGGAGGGACTAGCAGAGCAGACCAACATGGAGGGACTAGCAGAGCAGACCAACATGGAGGGCCAGGCACAGCAGACCAACATGGAGGGACTAGCAGAGCAGACCAACATGGAGGGACTAGCAGAGCAGACCAACATGGAGGGAGTAGCAGAGCAGACCAACATGGAGGGCCAGGCACAGCAGACCAACATGGAGGGACTAGCAGAGCAGACCAACATGGAGGGACTAGCAGAGCAGACCAACATGGAGGGCCAGGCACAGCAGACCAACATGGAGGGACTAGCAGAGCAGACCAACATGGAGGGACAAGCAGAGCAGACCAACATGGAGGGACAGGCCCAGCAGACCAACATGGAGGGACTAGCAGAGCAGACCAACATGGAGGGACTAGCAGAGCAGACCAACATGGAGGGACTAGCAGAGCAGACCAACATGGAGGGCCAGGCACAGCAGACCAACATGGAGGGACTAGCAGAGCAGACCAACATGGAGGGCCAGGCACAGCAGACCAACATGGAGGGACTAGCAGAGCAGACCAACATGGAGGGCCAGGCACAGTAGACCAACATGGAGGGACTAGCAGAGCAGACCAACATGGAGGGACTAGCAGAGCAGACCAACATGGAGGGACTAGCAGAGCAGACCAACATGGAGGGACAAGCAGAGCAGACCAACATGGAGGGCCAGGCACAGCAGACCAACATGGAGGGACTAGCAGAGCAGACCAACATGGAGGGACTAGCAGAGCAGACCAACATGGAGGGACTAGCAGAGCAGACCAACATGGAGGGACTAGCAGAGCAGACCAACATGGAGGGACTAGCAGAGCAGACCAACATGGAGGGACTAGCAGAGCAGACCAACAGGGAGGGACAAGCAGAGCAGACCAACATGGAGGGACAAGCAGAGCAGACCAACATGGAGGGACAGGCCCAGCAGACCAACATGGAGGGACTAGCAGAGCAGACCAACATGGAGGGACTAGCAGAGCAGACCAACATGGAGGGACAAGCAGAGCAGACCAACATGGAGGGACAGGCCCAGCAGACCAACATGGAGGGACTAGCAGAGCAGACCAACATGGAGGGACTAGCAGAGCAGACCAACATGGAGGGACTAGCAGAGCAGACCAACATGGAGGGCCAGGCACAGCAGACCAACATGGAGGGACTAGCAGAGCAGACCAACATGGAGGGCCAGGCACAGCAGACCAACATGGAGGGACTAGCAGAGCAGACCAACATGGAGGGCCAGGCACAGTAGACCAACATGGAGGGACTAGCAGAGCAGACCAACATGGAGGGACTAGCAGAGCAGACCAACATGGAGGGAGTAGCAGAGCAGACCAACATGGAGGGCCAGGCACAGCATACCAACATGGAGGGACTAGCAGAGCAGACCAACATGGAGGGACTAGCAGAGCAGACCAACATGGAGGGACTAGCAGAGCAGACCAACATGGAGGGACTAGCAGAGCAGACCAACATGGAGGGACTAGCAGAGCAGACCAACATGGAGGGACTAGCAGAGCAGACCAACATGGAGGGACTAGCAGAGCAGACCAACATGGAGGGACTAGCAGAGCAGACCAACATGGAGGGACTAGCAGAGCAGACCAACATGGAGGGCCAGGCACAGCAGACCAACATGGAGGGACTAGCAGAGCAGACCAACATGGAGGGACTAGCAGAGCAGACCAACATGGAGGGCCAGGCACAGCAGACCAACATGGAGGGACTAGCAGAGCAGACCAACATGGAGGGACAAGCAGAGCAGACCAACATGGAGGGACAGGCCCAGCAGACCAACATGGAGGGACTAGCAGAGCAGACCAACATGGAGGGACTAGCAGAGCAGACCAATATTGAGGGACTAGCAGAGCAGACCAACATGGAGGGACAGGCCCAGCAGACCAACATGGAGGGACTAGCAGAGCAGACCAACATGGAGGGACTAGCAGAGCAGACCAACATGGAGGGACTAGCAGAGCAGACCAACATGGAGGGACTAGCAGAGCAGACCAACAGGCAGACCAACATGGAGGGCCAGGCACAGCAGACCAACATGGAGGGACAGGCCCAGCGGACCAACATGGAGGGACTAGCAGAGCAGACCAACATGGAGGGACTAGCAGAGCAGACCAACATGGAGGGACTAGCAGAGCAGACCAACATGGAGGGACTAGCAGAGCAGACCAACATGGAGGGCCAGGCACAGCAGACCAACATGGAGGGACTAGCAGAGCAGACCAACATGGAGGGACAAGCAGAGCAGACCAACATGGAGGGACTAGCAGAGCAGACCAACATGGAGGGACTAGCAGAGCAGACCAACATGGAGGGCCAGGCACAGCAGACCAACATGGAGGGACTAGCAGAGCAGACCAACATGGAGGGACTAGCAGAGCAGAATAACATGGAGGGACTAGCAGAGCAGACCAACATGGAGGGACTAGCAGAGCAGACCAACATGGAGGGACTAGCAGAGCAGACCAACATGGAGGGCCAGGCACAGCAGAGCAACATGGAGGGACTAGCAGAGCAGACCAACATGGAGGGACAAGCAGAGCAGACCAACATGGAGGGACAGGCCCAGCAGACCAACATGGAGGGACTAGCAGAGCAGACCAACATGGAGGGCCAGGCACAGCAGACCAACATGGAGGGACTAGCAGAGCAGACCAACATGGAGGGCCAGGCACAGCAGACCAACATGGAGGGACTAGCAGAGCAGACCAACATGGAGGGACTAGCAGAGCAGACCAACATGGAGGGACTAGCAGAGCAGACCAACATGGAGGGAGTAGCAGAGCAGACCAACATGGAGGGACAAGCAGAGCAGACCAACATGGAGGGACTAGCAGAGCAGACCAACATGGAGGGACTAGCAGAGCAGACCAACATGGAGGGCCAGGCACAGCAGACCAACATGGAGGGACTAGCAGAGCAGACCAACATGGAGGGACTAGCAGAGCAGACCAACATGGAGGGAGTAGCAGAGCAGACCAACATGGAGGGCCAGGCACAGCAGACCAACATGGAGGGACTAGCAGAGCAGACCAACATGGAGGGACTAGCAGAGCAGACCAACATGGAGGGCCAGGCACAGCAGACCAACATGGAGGGACTAGCAGAGCAGACCAACATGGAGGGACAAGCAGAGCAGACCAACATGGAGGGACAGGCCCAGCAGACCAACATGGAGGGACTAGCAGAGCAGACCAACATGGAGGGACTAGCAGAGCAGACCAACATGGAGGGACTAGCAGAGCAGACCAACATGGAGGGCCAGGCACAGCAGACCAACATGGAGGGACTAGCAGAGCAGACCAACATGGAGGGCCAGGCACAGCAGACCAACATGGAGGGACTAGCAGAGCAGACCAACATGGAGGGCCAGGCACAGTAGACCAACATGGAGGGACTAGCAGAGCAGACCAACATGGAGGGACTAGCAGAGCAGACCAACATGGAGGGACTAGCAGAGTAGACCAACATGGAGGGACAAGCAGAGCAGACCAACATGGAGGGCCAGGCACAGCAGACCAACATGGAGGGACTAGCAGAGCAGACCAACATGGAGGGACTAGCAGAGCAGACCAACATGGAGGGACTAGCAGAGCAGACCAACATGGAGGGACTAGCAGAGCAGACCAACATGGAGGGACTAGCAGAGCAGACCAACATGGAGGGACTAGCAGAGCAGACCAACAGGGAGGGACAAGCAGAGCAGACCAACATGGAGGGACAAGCAGAGCAGACCAACATGGAGGGACAGGCCCAGCAGACCAACATGGAGGGACTAGCAGAGCAGACCAACATGGAGGGACTAGCAGAGCAGACCAACATGGAGGGACTAGCAGAGCAGACCAACATGGAGGGACTAGCAGAGCAGACCAACGGGAGGGACTAGCAGAGCAGACCAACATGGAGGGACTAGCAGAGCAGACCAACATGGAGGGACTAGCAGAGCAGACCAACATGGAGGGACTAGCAGAGCAGACCAACATGGAGGGACTAGCAGAGCAGACCAACATGGAGGGACAGGCCCAGCAGACCAACATGGAGGGACTAGCAGAGCAGACCAACATGGAGGGACTAGCAGAGCAGACCAACATGGAGGGACTAGCAGAGCAGACCAACATGGAGGGACTAGCAGAGCAGACTAGCAGAGCAGACCAACATGGAGGGACTAGCAGAGCAGACCAACATGGAGGGACTAGCAGAGCAGACCAACATGGAGGGCCAGGCACAGCAGACCAACATGGAGGGACTAGCAGAGCAGACCAACATGGAGGGACTAGCAGAGCAGACCAACATGGAGGGACTAGCAGAGCAGACCAACATGGAGGGACTAGCAGAGCAGACCAACATGGAGGGACTAGCAGAGCAGACCAACATGGAGGGACTAGCAGAGCAGACCAACATGGAGGGACTAGCAGAGCAGACCAACATGGAGGGCCAGGCACAGCAGACCAACATGGAGGGACTAGCAGAGCAGACCAACATGGAGGGACTAGCAGAGCAGACCAACATGGAGGGAGCTAGCAGAGCAGACCAACATGGAGGGCCAGGCACAGCAGACCAACATGGAGGGACTAGCAGAGCAGACCAACATGGAGGGACTAGCAGAGCAGACCAACATGGAGGGACTAGCAGAGCAGACCAACATGGAGGGCCAGCACAGCAGACCAACATGGAGGGACTAGCAGAGCAGACCAACATGGAGGGACAAGCAGAGCAGACCAACATGGAGGGACAGGCCCAGCAGACCAACATGGAGGGACTAGCAGAGCAGACCAACATGGAGGGACTAGCAGAGCAGACCAACATGGAGGGACTAGCAGAGCAGACCAACATGGAGGGCCAGGCACAGCAGACCAACATGGAGGGACTAGCAGAGCAGACCAACATGGAGGGCCAGGCACAGCAGACCAACATGGAGGGACTAGCAGAGCAGACCAACATGGAGGGACTAGCAGAGCAGACCAACATGGAGGGACTAGCAGAGCAGACCAACATGGAGGGACAAGCAGAGCAGACCAACATGGAGGGACAAGCAGAGCAGACCAACATGGAGGGCCAGGCACAGCAGACCAACATGGAGGGACTAGCAGAGCAGACCAACATGGAGGGACTAGCAGAGCAGACCAACATGGAGGGACTAGCAGAGCAGACCAAACATGGAGGGACTAGCAGAGCAGACCAACAGGAGGGACAAGCAGAGCAGACCAACATGGAGGGACAAGCAGAGCAGACCAACATGGAGGGACAGGCCCAGCAGACCAACATGGAGGGACTAGCAGAGCAGACCAACATGGAAGGACTAGCAGAACAGACCAACATGGAGGGACTAGCAGAGCAGACCAACATGGAGGGACTAGCAGAGCAGACCAACATGGAGGGACTAGCAGAGCAGACCAACATGGAGGGACTAGCAGAGCAGACCAACATGGAGGGCCAGGCACAGCAGACCAACATGGAGGGACTAGCAGAGCAGACCAACATGGAGGGCCAGGCACAGCAGACCAACATGGAGGGACTAGCAGAGCAGAACAACATGGAGGGACAAGCAGAGCAGACCAACATGGAGGGACAGGCCCAGCAGACCAACATGGAGGGACTAGCAGAGCAGACCAACATGGAGGGACTAGCAGAGCAGACCAACATGGAGGGACTAGCAGAGCAGACTAGCAGAGCAGACCAACATGGAGGGACTAGCAGAGCAGACCAACATGGAGGGACTAGCAGAGCAGACCAACATGGAGGGACTAGCAGAGCAGACCAACATGGAGGGACAAGCAGAGCAGACCAACATGGAGGGGCCAGGCACAGCAGACCAACATGGAGGGACTAGCAGAGCAGACCAACATGGAGGGACTAGCAGAGCAGACCAACATGGAGGGACTAGCAGAGCAGACCAACATGGAGGGACTAGTAGAGCAGACCAACATGGAGGGCCAGGCACAGCAGACCAACATGGAGGGACTAGCAGAGCAGACCAACATGGAGGGACTAGCAGAGCAGACCAACATGGAGGGAGTAGCAGAGCAGACCAACATGGAGGGCCAGGCACAGCAGACCAACATGGAGGGACTAGCAGAGCAGACCAACATGGAGGGACTAGCAGAGCAGACCAACATGGAGGGACTAGCAGAGCAGACCAACATGGAGGGACTAGCAGAGCAGACCAACATGGAGGGACTAGCAGAGCAGACCAACATGGAGGGACTAGCAGAGCAGACCAACATGGAGGGCCAGGCACAGCAGACCAACATGGAGGGACAAGCAGAGCAGACCAACATGGAGGGACAAGCAGAGCAGACCAACATGGAGGGACAGGCCCAGCAGACCAACATGGAGGGACTAGCAGAGCAGACCAACATGGAGGGACTAGCAGAGCAGACCAACATGGAGGGACTAGCAGAGCAGACCAACATGGAGGGACTAGCAGAGCAGACCAACATGGAGGGCCAGGCACAGCAGACCAACATGGAGGGACTAGCAGAGCAGACCAACATGGAGGGACTAGCAGAGCAGACCAACATGGAGGGCCAGGCACAGCAGACCAACATGGAGGGACTAGCAGAGCAGACCAACATGGAGGGACAAGCAGAGCAGACCAACATGGAGGGACAGGCCCACCAGACCAACATGGAGGGACTAGCAGAGCAGACCAACATGGAGGGACTAGCAGAGCAGACCAACATGGAGGGACTAGCAGAGCAGACCAACATGCCAACATGGAGGGCCAGGCACAGCAGACCAACATGGAGGGACTAGCAGAGCAGACCAACATGGAGGGACTAGCAGAGCAGACCAACATGGAGGGACTAGCAGAGCAGACCAACATGGAGGGCCAGGCACAGCAGACCAACATGGAGGGACTAGCAGAGCAGACCAACATGGAGGGACAAGCAGAGCAGACCAACATGGAGGGACAGGCCAAGCAGACCAACATGGAGGGACTAGCAGAGCAGACCAACATGGAGGGACTAGCAGAGCAGACCAACATGGAGGGACTAGCAGAGCAGACCAACATGGAGGGCCAGGCACAGCAGACCAACATGGAGGGACTAGCAGAGCAGACCAACATGGAGGGACTAGCAGAGCAGACCAACATGGAGGGACTAGCAGAGCAGACCAACATGGAGGGACTAGCAGAGCAGACCAACATGGAGGGACTAGCAGAGCAGACCAACATGGAGGGACAAGCAGAGCAGACCAACATGGAGGGCCAGGCACAGCAGACCAACATGGAGGGACTAGCAGAGCAGACCAACATGGAGGGACTAGCAGAGCAGACCAACATGGAGGGACTAGCAGAGTAGACCAACATGGAGGGACTAGCAGAGCAGACCAACATGGAGGGACTAGCAGAGCAGACCAACATGGAGGGACTAGCAGAGCAGACCAACATGGAGGGACTAGCAGAGCAGACCAACATGGAGGGACAAGCAGAGCAGACCAACATGGAGGGACAGGCCCAGCAGACCAACATGGAGGGACTAGCAGAGCAGACCAACATGGAGGGACTAGCAGAGCAGACCAACATGGAGGGACAGGCACAGCAGACCAACATGGAGGGACTAGCAGAGCAGACCAACATGGAGGGACTAGCAGAGCAGACCAACATGGAGGGCCAGGCACAGCAGACCAACATGGAGGGACTAGCAGAGCAGACCAACATGGAGGGACAGCAGAGCAGACCAACATGGAGGGACTAGGCAGAGCAGACCAACATGGAGGGACTAGCAGAGCAGACCAACATGGAGGGGACTAGCAGAGCAGACCAACATGGAGGGACTAGCAGAGCAGACCAACATGGAGGGACTAGCAGAGCAGACCAACATGGAGGACTAGCAGAGCAGACTAGCAGAGCAGACCAACATGGAGGGACTAGCAGAGCAGACCAACATGGAGGGACTAGCAGAGCAGACCAACATGGAGGGACTAGCAGAGCAGACCAACATGGAGGGACTAGCAGAGCAGACCAACATGGAGGGACTAGCAGAGCAGACCAACATGGAGGGACTAGCAGAGCAGACCAACATGGAGGGACTAGCAGAGCAGACTAGCAGAGCACACCAACATGGAGGGACTAGCAGAGCAGACCAACATGGAGGGACTAGCAGAGCAGACCAACATGGAGGGACTAGCAGAGCAGACCAACATGGAGGGACAAGCAGAGCAGACCAACATGGAGGGACAAGCAGAGCAGACCAACATGGAGGGCCAGGCACAGCAGACCAACATGGAGGGACTAGCAGAGCAGACCAACATGGAGGGACTAGCAGAGCTGACCAACATGGAGGGACTAGCAGAGCAGACCAACATGGAGGGACTAGCAGAGCAGACCAACAGGAGGGACAAGCAGATCAGACCAACATGGAGGGACAAGCAGAGCAGACCAACATGGAGGGACAGGCCCAGCAGACCAACATGGAGGGACTAGCAGAGCAGACCAACATGGAGGGACTAGCAGAGCAGACCAACATGGAGGGACTAGCAGAGCAGACCAACATGGAGGGACTAGCAGAGCAGACCAACATGGAGGGACTAGCAGAGCAGACCAACATGGAGGGCCAGGCACAGCAGACCAACATGGAGGGACTAGCAGAGCAGACCAACATGGAGGGCCAGGCACAGCAGACCAACATGGAGGGACTAGCAGAGCAGAACAACATGGAGGGACAAGCAGAGCAGACCAACATGGAGGGACAGGCCAGCAGACCAACATGGAGGGACTAGCAGAGCAGACCAACATGGAGGGACTAGCAGAGCAGACCAACATGGAGGGACTAGCAGAGCAGACCAACATGGAGGGACTAGCAGAGCAGACTAGCAGAGCAGACCAACATGGAGGGACTAGCAGAGCAGACCAACATGGAGGGACTAGCAGAGCAGACCAACATGGAGGGACTAGCAGAGCAGACCAACATGGAGGGACAAGCAGAGCAGACCAACATGGAGGGCCAGGCACAGCAGACCAACATGGAGGGACTAGCAGAGCAGACCAACATGGAGGGACTAGCAGAGCAGACCAACATGGAGGGACTAGCAGAGCAGACCAACATGGAGGGACTAGTAGAGCAGACCAACATGGAGGGCCAGGCACAGCAGACCAACATGGAGGGACTAGCAGAGCAGACCAACATGGAGGGACTAGCAGAGCAGACCAACATGGAGGGACTAGCAGAGCAGACCAACATGGAGGGCCAGGCACAGCAGACCAACATGGAGGGACTAGCAGAGCAGACCAACATGGAGGGACTAGCAGAGCAGACCAACATGGAGGGACTAGCAGAGCAGACCAACATGGAGGGACTAGCAGAGCAGACCAACATGGAGGGACTAGCAGAGCAGACCAACATGGAGGGACTAGCAGAGCAGACCAACATGGAGGGACTAGCAGAGCAGACCAACAGGGAGGGACAAGCAGAGCAGACCAACATGGAGGGACAAGCAGAGCAGACCAACATGGAGGGACAGGCCCAGCAGACCAACATGGAGGGACTAGCAGAGCAGACCAACATGGAGGGACTAGCAGAGCAGACCAACATGGAGGGACTAGCAGAGCAGACCAACATGGAGGGACTAGCAGAGCAGACCAACAGGGAGGGACTAGCAGAGCAGACCAACATGGAGGGACTAGCAGAGCAGACCAACATGGAGGGACTAGCAGAGCAGACCAACATGGAGGGACTAGCAGAGCAGACCAACATGGAGGGACAGGCCAGAGCAGACCAACATGGAGGGACTAGCAGAGCAGACCAACATGGAGGGACTAGCAGAGCAGACCAACATGGAGGGACTAGCAGAGCAGACCAACATGGAGGGACTAGCAGAGCAGACCAACATGGAGGGACTAGCAGAGCAGACTAGCAGAGCAGACCAACATGGAGGGACTAGCAGAGCAGACCAACATGGAGGGACTAGCAGAGCAGACCAACATGGAGGGACTAGCAGAGCAGACCAACATGGAGGGACTAGCAGAGCAGACCAACATGGAGGGACTAGCAGAGCAGACCAACATGGAGGGACTAGCAGAGCAGACCAACATGGAGGGCCAGGCACAGCAGACCAACATGGAGGGACTAGCAGAGCAGACCAACATGGAGGGACTAGCAGAGCAGACCAACATGGAGGGACAGGCCCAGCAGACCAACATGGAGGGACTAGCAGAGCAGACCAACATGGAGGGACTAGCAGAGCAGACCAACATGGAGGGACTAGCAGAGCAGACCAACATGGAGGGACTAGCAGAGCAGACCAACATGGAGGGACTAGCAGAGCAGACCAACATGGAGGGACTAGCAGAGCAGACCAACATGGAGGGACAGGCACAGCAGACCAACATGGAGGGACTAGCAGAGCAGACCAACATGGAGGGACTAGCAGAGCAGACCAACATGGAGGGCCAGGCACAGCAGACCAACATGGAGGGACTAGCAGAGCAGACCAACATGGAGGGACTAGCAGAGCAGACCAACATGGAGGGACTAGCAGAGCAGACCAACATGGAGGGACTAGCAGAGCAGACCAACATGGAGGGACTAGCAGAGCAGACCAACATGGAGGGACTAGCAGAGCAGACCAACATGGAGGGACTAGCAGAGCAGACCAACATGGAGGGACTAGCAGAGCAGACCAACATGGAGGGCCAGGCACAGCAGACCAACATGGAGGGACTAGCAGAGCAGACCAACATGGAGGGACTAGCAAGCAGACCAACATGGAGGGACTAGCAGAGCAGACCAACATGGAGGGACAGGCACAGCAGACCAACATGGAGGGACTAGCAGAGCAGACCAACATGGAGGGACTAGCAGAGCAGACCAACATGGAGGGACTAGCAGAGCAGACCAACATGGAGGGACTCAGGCAGCAGCAGACCAACATGGAGGGACTAGCAGAGCAGACCAACATGGAGGGACAAGCAGAGCAGACCAACATGGAGGGACAGGCACAGCAGACCAACATGGAGGGACTAGCAGAGCAGACCAACATGGAGGGACTAGCAGAGCAGACCAACATGGAGGGGACTAGCAGAGCAGACCAACATGGAGGGCCAGGCACAGCAGACCAACATGGAGGGACTAGCAGAGCAGACCAACATGGAGGGCCAGGCACAGTAGACCAACATGGAGGGACTAGCAGAGCAGACCAACATGGAGGGACTAGCAGAGCAGACCAACATGGAGGGACTAGCAGAGCAGACCAACATGGAGGGACAAGCAGAGCAGACCAACATGGAGGGCCAGGCACAGCAGACCAACATGGAGGGACTAGCAGA